>NW_027476363.1:0-279020 GCF_051020955.1 Megalopta genalis
AAACAAAGGATGTAGCTTCAAATCAATGCGATGTAGAAGGTTTGGCTTGAAATCCATGCGAAACGAAAGATTTATCTTCAAATACTTGCGATATAAGTGATATAGAATCAAATGCTGACGAAATAAACGAGATAGCTTCAAATCCATGCGAAACCCACGATGTAGCTTCAAATTAATGCGATGTAGAAGGTTTAGCTTCAAATCCATGCGAAACATATGATTTAGCTACAAATACTTGCGATATAAGTGATACAGCTTCAAATGCAGGCGAAATAAACGAGTTAGCTTCAAATCCATGCGGAATACATGATGTAGCTTCAAATCAATGCAATGAAGATGGTTTAGAATCAAATCCATGCGAAACAAATGATTTAGCTACAAATACGTGCGATATAAGTAATATAGTTTAAAATGCTGGCGAAATAAACGAGTTGGCTTCAAATCCATGCGAAACCCACGATGTAGCTTCAAATTAATGCGATGTAGAAGGTTTAGCTTCAAATCCATGCGAAACATATGATTTAGCTACAAATACTTGCGATATAAGTGATATAGCTTCAAATGCAGGCGAAATAAACGAGTTAGCTTCAAATCAATGCGGAATACATGATGTAGCTTCAAATCAATGCAATGAAGATGGTTTAGAATCAAATCCATGCGAAACAAATGATTTAGCTACAAATACGTGCGATATAAGTAATATAGTTTAAAATGCTGGCGAAATAAACGAGTTGGCTTCAAATCCATGCGAAACACATGTTGTAGCATCAAATCAATGCGATGAAGAAAGCTTAGCTTCAAATCCATGCGAAAGAAATGCTTTAGCTTCAAATACTTGCGATATAAGTGATGTAGCTTCAAATGCTGGCGAAATAAACGTGTTAGCTTCAAATCCATGCGGAATACATGATGTAGCTTCAAATCAAAGCGATGAAGATGGTTTAGAATCAAATCCATGCGAAACAAATGATTTAGCTTCAAATACATGTGATATAAGTGATATAGCTTCAAATGCAGGCAAAATAAACGAGTTAGCTTCAAATCCATGCGGAACACATGATGTAGATTCCAATCAATGCTATGTAGAAGGTTTATTTACAAATCCATGCGAAACAAATGATTTAGCTTCAAATACTTGCGATATAAGTGATATAGTTTCAAATGCTGGCGAAATAAACGAGATAGCTTCAAATCCATGCGAAACCCACGATGTAGCTTCAAATTAATGCGATGTAGAAGGTTTAGCTTCAAATCCATGCGAAACAAATGATTTAGCTACAAATACTTGCGATACAAGTGATATAGCTTCAAATGCTGGCGAAATAAACGAGTTGGCTTCAAATCCATGCGAAACACATGATGTAGATTCAAATCAATGCTATGTAGAAGGATTAGCTACAAATCCATGCGAAACAAATGATTTAGCTTCAAATACTTGCGATATAAGTGATATAGCTTCAAATGCTGGCGAAATAAACGAGATAGCTTCAAATCCATGCGAAACCCACGATGTAGCTTCAAATTAATGCGATGTAGAAGGTTTAGCTTCAAATCCATGCGAAAGAAATGATTTAGCTACAAATACTTGCGATATAAGTGATGTAGCTTCAAATGTTGGCGAAATAATCGAGTTAGCTTCAAATCCATGCGAAACCAACGATGTAGCTTCAAATTAATGCGATGTAGAAGGTTTAGCTTCAAATCCATGCGAAACAAATGATTTAGCTACAAATACTTGCAATACAAGTGATATAGCTTCGAATGCTGGCGAAATAAACGAGTTTGATTCAAATCCATGCGAAACACATGATGTAGCTTCAAATCAATGCGATGTAGGAGGTTTGGCTTGAAATGCATGCGAAACAAAGGATGTAGCTTCAAATCAATGCGATGTAGTAGGTTTGGCTTGAAATCCATGCGAAACGAAAGATTTATCTTCAAATACTTGCGATATAAGCGATATAGCATCAAATGCTGACGAAATAAACGAGATAGCTTCAAATCCATGCGAAACCCACGATGTAGCTTGAAATTAATGCGATGTGGAAGGTTTAGCTTCAAATCCATGCGAAACGAAAGATTTATCTTCAAATACTTGCGATATAAGTGATATAGAATCAAATGCTGACGAAATAAACGAGATAGCTTCAAATCCATGCGAAACCCACGATGTAGCTTCAAATTAATGCGATGTAGAAGGTTTAGCTTCAAATCCATGCGAAACATATGATTTAGCTACAAATACTTGCGATATAAGTGATACAGCTTCAAATGCAGGCGAAATAAACGAGTTAGCTTCAAATCCATGCGGAATACATGATGTAGCTTCAAATCAATGCAATGAAGATGGTTTAGAATCAAATCCATGCGAAACAAATGATTTAGCTACAAATACGTGCGATATAAGTAATATAGTTTAAAATGCTGGCGAAATAAACGAGTTGGCTTCAAATCCATGCGAAACCCACGATGTAGCTTCAAATTAATGCGATGTAGAAGGTTTAGCTTCAAATCCATGCGAAACATATGATTTAGCTACAAATACTTGCGATATAAGTGATATAGCTTCAAATGCAGGCGAAATAAACGAGTTAGCTTCAAATCAATGCGGAATACATGATGTAGCTTCAAATCAATGCAATGAAGATGGTTTAGAATCAAATCCATGCGAAACAAATGATTTAGCTACAAATACGTGCGATATATGTGATATAGCTTAAAATGCTGGCGAAATAAACGAGTTGGCTTCAAATCCATGCGAAACACATGTTGTAGCATCAAATCAATGCGATGTAGAAAGCTTAGCTTCAAATCCATGCGAAAGAAATGCTTTAGCTTCAAATACTTGCGATATAAGTGATGTAGCTTCAAATGCAGGCGAATAAACGAGTTTGCTTCAAATCCCTGAGAAACACATGATGTAGCTTCAAATCAATGCGATGAAGATGGTTTAGAATCAAATCCATGCGAAACAAATCATTTAGCTTCAAATACTTGCGATATAAGTCATAGGTTCAAATGCGGGCGAAATAAACGATTTAGCTTCAAATCCATGCGGAACACATGATGTAGCTTCAAATCAATGCGATGTAGAAGGTTTAGCTTCAAATCCATGCGAAAGAAATGCCTTAACTTCAAATACTTGCGATATAAGTGATATAGCTTCAAATGCTGACGAAATAAACGAGATAGCTTCAAACCCATGCGAAAACCAGCATGTAGCTTGAAATTTATGCGATGTGGAAGGTTTAGCTTCAAATCCATGCGAAACAAATGATTTAGCTACAAATACTTGCGATGTAAGTGATATAGTTTCAAATGCTGGCGAAATAAACGAGATAGCTTCAAATCCATGCGAAACCCACGATGTAGCTTCAAATTAATGCGATGTAGAAGGTTTAGCTTCAAATCCATGCGAAACAAATGATTTAGCTACAAATACTTGCGATAAAAGCGACATAGCTTCAAATGCTGGCGAAATAAACGAGTTGGCTTCAAATCCATGCGAAACACATGTTGTAGCATCAAATCAATGCGATGTAGAAGGCTTAGCTTCAAATCCATGCGAAAGAAATGCTTTAGCTTCAAATACTTGCGATATAAGTGATATAGTTTCAAATGCTGGCGAAATAAACGAGTTGGCTTCAAATCCATGCGAAACACATGTTGTAGCATCAAATCAAAGCGATGTAGAAGGTTTAGCTTCAAATCCATGCGAAAGAAATGCTTTAGCTTCAAATATTGCGATATAATTGATGTAGCTTCAAATGCAGGCGAAATAAACGAGTTAGCTTCAAATCCATGCGGAATACATGATGTAGGTTCAAATCAACGCGATGTATAAGGTTTAGCTTCACATCCATGCTTAACAAATGATTTTGCTACAAATACTTGCGACACAAGTGATATAGCTTCAAATGCTGGCGAAATAAACGAGTTGGCTGCACATCCATGCGAAACACATGATGTAGCTTCAAATCAACGCGATGTATAAGGTTTATCTTCAAATCCATGCGAAACATATAATTTAGCTCCAAATACTTGCGATATACGTGATATAGCTTCAAATGCAGGCGAAACAAACGTGTTTGCTTCAAATGCATGCGAAACACATGACTAAGCTTCAAATAAATGCGATGTAGAACGTTTAGCTTCAAATCCATGCGAAACAAATGATTTAGCTTCAAATAGTTCCGATATAAATGATATAGCCTCAACTGTTGGCGAAATAAACGAGTTAGCTTCAAATCCATGCGAAACACAAGATGTAGCTTCAAATCATTACGATGTAGAAGGTTCAGCTACAAATCCATGCGAAATAAATGATTCAGCTTCAAATACTTGCGATATAATTGATATAGTTTCAAATTCTGGCGAAATAATCGAGTTAGCTAGAAATACATGCGAAACACATGATGTAGTTTCAAATCAATGCGATGTAGATGGTTTAAAATCAAATCCATGCGAAACAAATGATTTAGCTTCAAATACATGCGATATAAGTGATATAGCTTCAAATGCAGGCAAAATAAACGAGTTAGCTTCAAATCCATGCGGAACACATGATGTAGATTCCAATCAATGCTATGTAGAAGGTTTATTTACAAATCCATGCGAAACAAATGACTTAGCTTCAACTACTTGCGATATAAGTGATAGAACTTCAAATGCTGGCAAAATAAACGAGATAGCTTCAAATCCATGCGAAACCCACGATGTAGCTTCAAATTAATGCGATGTAGAAGGTTTAGCTTCAAATCCATGCGAAACAAATGATTTAGCTACAAATACTTGGGATACAAGTGATATAGCTTCAAATGCTGGCGAAATAAACGAGTTGGCTTCAAATCCATGCGAAACACATGTTGTAGCATCAAATCATTGCGATGTAGAAGGCTTAGCTTCAAATCCATGCGAAAGAAATGCTTTAGCTTCAAATACTTGCGATATAAATGATGTAGCTTCAAATGCAGGCCAAATAAACGAGTTAGCTTCAAATCCATGCGGAACACATGATGTAGATTCAAATCAATGCTATGTAAAAGGTTTAGCTACAAATCCATGCGAAACAAATGATTTAGCTACAAATACTTGCGATATAAGTGATATAGCTTCAAATGCTGGCGAAATAAACGAGTTGGCTTCAAATCCATGCGAAACACATGTTGTAGCATCAAATCAATGCGATGTAGAAGGTTCAGCTTCAAATCCATGCGAAACAAATGACTTAGCTTCAACTACTTGCGATATAAGTGATAGAACTTCAAATGCTGGCGAAATAAACGAGATAGTTTCAAATCCATGCGAAACCCACGATGTAGCTTCAAATTAATGCGATGTAGAAGGTTTAGCTTCAAATCCATGCGAAACAAATGATTTAGCTACAATTACTTGGGATACAAGTGATATAGCTTCAAATGCTGGCGAAATAAACGAGTTGGCTTCAAATCCATGCGAAACACATGTTGTAGCATCAAATCATTGCGATGTAGAAGGCTTAGCTTCAAATCCATGCGAAAGAAATGCTTTAGCTTCAAATACTTGCGATATAAGTGATATAGCTTCAAATGCTGGCGAAATAAACGAGTTGGCTTCAAATCCTTGCGGAACACATGTTGTAGCATCAAATCACTGCGATGTAGAAAGCTTAGCTTCAAATCCATGCGAAAGAAATGCTTTAGCTTCAAATACTTGCGATATAAGTGATATAGCTTCAAATGCTGACGAAATAAACGAGATAGCTTCAAACCCATGCGAAACACATGATGTAGCTTCAAATCAATGCGATGTAGAAGGTTCAGCTACAAATCCATGTGAAACAAATGATTTAGCTTCAAATACTTGCGATATAAGTGATATAGTTTCAAATTCTGGCGAAATAATCGAGTTAGCTTCAAATCCATGCGGAACACATGATGTAGCTTCATATCCATGCGAAAGAAATGATTTAGCTACAAATACTTGCGATATAAGTGATATAGTTTCAAATGCTGGCGAAATAAACGAGATAGCTTCAAATCCATGCGAAACCCACGATGTAGCTTCAAATTAATGCGATGTAGAAGGTTTAGCTTCAAATCCATGCGAAACAAATGATTTAGCTACAAATACTTGGGATACAAGTGATATAGCTTCAAATGCTGGCGAAATAAACGAGTTGGCTTCAAATCCATGCGAAACACATGTTGTAGCATCAAATCATTGCGATGTAGAAGGCTTAGCTTCAAATCCATGCGAAAGAAATGCTTTAGCTTCAAATACTTGCGATATAAGTGATGTAGCTTCAAATGCAGGCCAAATAAACGAGTTAGCTTCAAATCCATGCGGAACACATGATGTAGATTCAAATCAATGCTATGTAAAAGGTTTAGCTACAAATCCATGCGAAACAAATGATTTAGCTACAAATACTTGCGATATAAGTGATATAGCTTCAAATGCTGGCGAAATAAACGAGTTGGCTTCAAATCCATGCGAAACACATGTTGTAGCATCAAATCAATGCGATGTAGAAGGTTCAGCTTCAAATCCATGCGAAACAAATGACTTAGCTTCAACTACTTGCGATATAAGTGATAGAACTTCAAATGCTGGCGAAATAAACGAGATAGCTTCAAATCCATGCGAAACCCACGATGTAGCTTCAAATTAATGCGATGTAGAAGGTTTAGCTTCAAATCCATGTGAAACAAATGATTTAGCTACAATTACTTGGGATACAAGTGATATAGCTTCAAATGCTGGCGAAATAAACGAGTTGGCTTCAAATCCATGCGAAACACATGTTGTAGCATCAAATCATTGCGATGTAGAAGGCTTAGCTTCAAATCCATGCGAAAGAAATGCTTTAGCTTCAAATACTTGCGATATAAGTGATATAGCTTCAAATGCTGGCGAAATAAACGAGTTAGCTTCAAATCCTTGCGGAACACATGTTGTAGCATCAAATCACTGCGATGTAGAAAGCTTAGCTTCAAATCCATGCGAAACAAATGATTTAGCTTCAAATACTTGCGATATAAGTGATATAGCTCCAAATGCTGGCGAAAAAACGAGTCAGCTCCAAATCCATGCGAAACACATGAAGTAGCATCGAAACAATGCGATATAGATCGTTTAGAATCAAATCCATGCGAAAGAAATGCTTTAGCTTCAAATACTTGCGATATAAGTGATGTAGCTTCAAATGCAGGCGAATAAACGAGTTTGCTTCAAATCCGTGCGAAACACATGTTGTTGCATCAAATCAAAGCGATTTAGAAGGTTTAGCTTCAAATCCATGCGAAACAAATGATTTAGCTACAAATACTTGCGATAAAAGCGACATAGCTTCAAATGCTGGCGAAATAAACGAGTTGGCTTCAAATCCATGCGAAACACATGTTGTAGCATCAAATCAATGCGATGTAGAAGGCTTAGCTTCAAATCCATGCGAAAGAAATTCTTTAGCTTCAAATACTTGCGATATAAGTGATATAGTTTCAAATGCTGGCGAAATAAACGAGTTGGCTTCAAATCCATGCGAAACACATGTTGTAGCATCAAATCAAAGCGATGTAGAAGGTTTAGCTTCAAATCCATGCGAAAGAAATGCTTTAGCTTCAAATATTGCGATATAAGTGATGTAGCTTCAAATGCAGGCGAAATAAACGAGTTAGCTTCAAATCCATGCGGAATACATGATGTAGGTTCAAATCAACGCGATGTATAAGGTTTAGCTTCACATCCATTCTTAACAAATGATTTAGCTACAAATACTTGCGACACAAGTGATATAGCTTCAAATGCTGGCGAAATAAACGAGTTGGCTGCAAATCCATGCGAAACACATGATGTAGCTTCAAATCAACGCGATGTATAAGGTTTATCTTCAAATCCATGCGAAACATATAATTTAGCTCCAAATACTTGCGATATACGTGATATAGCTTCAAATGCAGGCGAAACAAACGTGTTTGCTTCAAATGCATGCGAAACACATGACTAAGCTTCAAATAAATGCGATGTAGAACGTTTAGCTTCAAATCCATGCGAAACAAATGATTTAGCTTCAAATAGTTCCGATATAAATGATATAGCCTCAACTGCTGGCGAAATAAACGAGTTAGCTTCAAATCCATGCGAAACACAAGATGTAGCTTCAAATCATTACGATGTAGAAGGTTCAGCTACAAATCCATGCGAAATAAATGATTCAGCTTCAAATACTTGCGATATAATTGATATAGTTTCAAATTCTGGCGAAATAATCGAGTTAGCTTGAAATACATGCGAAACACATGATGTAGTTTCAAATCAATGCGATGTAGATGGTTTAGAATCAAATCCATGCGAAACAAATGATTTAGCTTCAAATACATGCGATATAAGTGATATAGCTTCAAATGCAGGCAAAATAAACGAGTTAGCTTCAAATCCATGCGGAACACATGATGTAGATTCCAATCAATGCTATGTAGAAGGTTTATTTACAAATCCATGCGAAACAAATGACTTAGCTTCAACTACTTGCGATATAAGTGATAGAACTTCAAATGCTGGCGAAATAAACGAGATAGCTTCAAATCCATGCGAAACCCACGATGTAGCTTCAAATTAATGCGATGTAGAAGGTTTAGCTTCAAATCCATGCGAAACAAATGATTTAGCTACAAATACTTGGGATACAAGTGATATAGCTTCAAATGCTGGCGAAATAAACGAGTTGGCTTCAAATCCATGCGAAACACATGTTGTAGCATCAAATCATTGCGATGTAGAAGGCTTAGCTTCAAATCCATGCGAAAGAAATGCTTTAGCTTCAAATACTTGCGATATAAATGATGTAGCTTCAAATGCAGGCCAAATAAACGAGTTAGCTTCAAATCCATGCGGAACACATGATGTAGATTCAAATCAATGCTATGTAAAAGGTTTAGCTACAAATCCATGCGAAACAAATGATTTAGCTACAAATACTTGCGATATAAGTGATATAGCTTCAAATGCTGGCGAAATAAACGAGTTGGCTTCAAATCCATGCGAAACACATGTTGTAGCATCAAATCAATGCGATGTAGAAGGTTCAGCTTCAAATCCATGCGAAACAAATGACTTAGCTTCAACTACTTGCGATATAAGTGATAGAACTTCAAATGCTGGCGAAATAAACGAGATAGCTTCAAATCCATGCGAAACCCACGATGTAGCTTCAAATTAATGCGATGTAGAAGGTTTAGCTTCAAATCCATGCGAAACAAATGATTTAGCTACAATTACTTGGGATACAAGTGATATAGCTTCAAATGCTGGCGAAATAAACGAGTTGGCTTCAAATCCATGCGAAACACATGTTGTAGCATCAAATCATTGCGATGTAGAAGGCTTAGCTTCAAATCCATGCGAAAGAAATGCTTTAGCTTCAAATACTTGCGATATAAGTGATATTGCTTCAAATGCTGGCGAAATAAACGAGTTGGCTTCAAATCCTTGCGGAACACATGTTGTAGCATCAAATCACTGCGATGTAGAAAGCTTAGCTTCAAATCCATGCGAAAGAAATGCTTTAGCTTCAAATACTTGCGATATAAGTGATATAGCTTCAAATGCTGACGAAATAAACGAGATAGCTTCAAACCCATGCGAAACACATGATGTAGCTTCAAATCAATGCGATGTAGAAGGTTCAGCAACAAATCCATGTGAAACAAATGATTTAGCTTCAAATACTTGCGATATAAGTGATATAGTTTCAAATTCTGGCGAAATAATCGAGTTAGCTTCAAATCCATGCGGAACACATGATGTAGCTTCATATCCATGCGAAAGAAATGATTTAGCTACAAATACTTGCGATATAAGTGATGTAGATTCAAATGTTGGCGAAATAATCGAGTTAGCTTCAAATCCATGCGGAACACATGATGTAGCTTCAAATCCATGCGAAAGAAATGATTTAGCTACAAATACTTGCGATATAAGTGATATAGTTTCAAATGCTGGCGAAATAAACGAGATAGCTTCAAATCCATGCGAAACCCACGATGTAGCTTCAAATTAATGCGATGTAGAAGGTTTAGCTTCAAATCCATGCGAAACAAATGATTTAGCTACAAATACTTGGGATACAAGTGATATAGCCTCAACTGCTGGCGAAATAAACGAGTTAGCTTCAAATCCATGCGAAACACAAGATGTAGCTTCAAATCATTACGATGTAGAAGGTTCAGCTACAAATCCATGCGAAATAAATGATTCAGCTTCAAATACTTGCGATATAATTGATATAGTTTCAAATTCTGGCGAAATAATCGAGTTAGCTTGAAATACATGCGAAACACATGATGTAGTTTCAAATCAATGCGATGTAGATGGTTTAGAATCAAATCCATGCGAAACAAATGATTTAGCTTCAAATACATGCGATATAAGTGATATAGCTTCAAATGCAGGCAAAATAAACGAGATAGCTTCAAATCCATGCGAAACCCACGATGTAGCTTCAAATTAATGCGATGTAGAAGGTTTAGCTTCAAATCCATGCGAAACAAATGATTTAGCTACAAATACTTGGGATACAAGTGATATAGCTTCAAATGCTGGCGAAATAAACGAGTTGGCTTCAAATCCATGCGAAACACATGTTGTAGCATCAAATCATTGCGATGTAGAAGGCTTAGCTTCAAATCCATGCGAAAGAAATGCTTTAGCTTCAAATACTTGCGATATAAATGATGTAGCTTCAAATGCAGGCCAAATAAACGAGTTAGCTTCAAATCCATGCGGAACACATGATGTAGATTCAAATCAATGCTATGTAAAAGGTTTAGCTACAAATCCATGCGAAACAAATGATTTAGCTACAAATACTTGCGATATAAGTGATATAGCTTCAAATGCTGGCGAAATAAACGAGTTGGCTTCAAATCCATGCGAAACACATGTTGTAGCATCAAATCAATGCGATGTAGAAGGTTCAGCTTCAAATCCATGCGAAACAAATGACTTAGCTTCAACTACTTGCGATATAAGTGATAGAACTTCAAATGCTGGCGAAATAAACGAGATAGCTTCAAATCCATGCGAAACCCACGATGTAGCTTCAAATTAATGCGATGTAGAAGGTTTAGCTTCAAATCCATGCGAAACAAATGATTTAGCTACAATTACTTGGGATACAAGTGATATAGCTTCAAATGCTGGCGAAATAAACGAGTTGGCTTCAAATCCATGCGAAACACATGTTGTAGCATCAAATCATTGCGATGTAGAAGGCTTAGCTTCAAATCCATGCGAAAGAAATGCTTTAGCTTCAAATACTTGCGATATAAGTGATATAGCTTCAAATGCTGGCGAAATAAACGAGTTGGCTTCAAATCCTTGCGGAACACATGTTGTAGCATCAAATCACTGCGATGTAGAAAGCTTAGCTTCAAATCCATGCGAAAGAAATGCTTTAGCTTCAAATACTTGCGATATAAGTGATATAGCTTCAAATGCTGACGAAATAAACGAGATAGCTTCAAACCCATGCGAAACACATGATGTAGCTTCAAATCAATGCGATGTAGAAGGTTCAGCAACAAATCCATGTGAAACAAATGATTTAGCTTCAAATACTTGCGATATAAGTGATATAGTTTCAAATTCTGGCGAAATAATCGAGTTAGCTTCAAATCCATGCGGAACACATGATGTAGCTTCATATCCATGCGAAAGAAATGATTTAGCTACAAATACTTGCGATATAAGTGATGTAGCTTCAAATGTTGGCGAAATAATCGAGTTAGCTTCAAATCCATGCGGAACACATGATGTAGCTTCAAATCCATGCGAAAGAAATGATTTAGCTACAAATACTTGCGATATAAGTGATATAGTTTCAAATGCTGGCGAAATAAACGAGATAGCTTCAAATCCATGCGAAACCCACGATGTAGCTTCAAATTAATGCGATGTAGAAGGTTTAGCTTCAAATCCATGCGAAACAAATGATTTAGATACAACTACTTGCGATACAGGTGATATAGCTTCAAATGCTGGCGAAATAAACGAGTTGGCTTCAAATCCATGCGAAACACATGATGTAGATTCAAATCAATGCTATGTAGAAGGATTAGCTACAAATCCATGCGAAACAAATGATTTAGCTTCAAATACTTGCGATATAAGTGATATAGCTTCAAATGCTGGCGAAATAAACGAGATAGCTTCAAATCCATGCGAAACCCACGATGTAGCTTCAAATTAATGCGATGTAGAAGGTTTAGCTTCAAATCCATGCGAAAGAAATGATTTAGCTACAAATATTTGCGATATAAGTGATGTAGCTTCAAATGTTGGCGAAATAATCGAGTTAGCTTCAAATCCATGCGAAACCAACGATGTAGCTTCAAATTAATGCGATGTAGAAGGTTTAGCTTCAAATCCATGCGAAACAAATGATTTAGCTACAAATACTTGCGATACAAGTGATATAGCTTCAAATGCTGGCGAAATAAACGAACGAGTTTGATTCAAATCCATGCGAAACACATGATGTAGCTTCAAATCAATGCGATGTAGGAGGTTTGGCTTGAAATCCATGCGAAACGAAAGATTTATCTTCAAATACTTGCGATATAAGCGATATAGCATCAAATGCTGACGAAATAAACGAGTTAGCTTCAAATCCATGCGGAACACATGATGTAGCTTCAAATCCATGCGAAAGAAATGATTTAGCTACAAATACTTGCGATATAAGTGATATAGTTTCAAATGCTGGCGAAATAAACGAGATAGCTTCAAATCCATGCGAAACCCACGATGTAGCTTCAAATTAATGCGATGTAGTAGGTTTAGCTTCAAATCCATGCCAAACAAATGATTTAGCTACAAATACTTGCGATATAAGTGATATAGCTCCAAATGCTGGCGAAAAAACGAGTCAGCTCCAAATCCATGCGAAACACATGATGTAGCATCGAAACAATGCGATGTAGATCGTTTAGAATCAAATCCATGCGAAAGAAATGCTTTAGCTTCAAATACTTGCGATATACGTGATGTAGCTTCAAATGCAGGCGAATAAACGAGTTTGCTTCAAATCCGTGCGAAACACATGTTGTTGCATCAAATCAAAGCGATGTAGAAGGTTTAGCTTCAAATCCATGCGAAAGAAATGCTTTAGCTTCAAATACTTGCGATATAAGTGATGTAGCTTCAAATGCAGGCGAATAAACGAGTTCGCTTCAAATCCATGCGAAACACATGATGTAGCTTCAAATCAAAACGATGAAGCTGGTTTAGAATCAAATCCATGCGAAACAAATGATTTAGCTACAAATACGTGCGATATAAGTGATATAGCTTAAAATGCTGGCGAAATAAACGAGTTGGCTTCAAATCCATGCGAAACACATGTTGAAGCATCAAATCAATGCGGTGTAGAAGGTTTAGCTTCAAATCCATGCGAAAGAAATGCTTTAACTTCAAATACTTGCGATATAAGTGATATAGTTTCAAATTCTGGCGAAATAAACGAGTTAGCTTCAAATCCATGCGGAACTCATGATGTAGCTTCAAATCAATGCCATGTATAAGGTTTAGCTTCAAATCCATGCGAAACACATGTTGTAGCATCAAATCAAAGCGATGTAGAAGGTTTAGCTTCAAATCCATGCGAAAGAAATGCTTTAGCTTCAAATACTTGCGATATAAGTGATGTAGCTTCAAATGCAGGCGAATAAACGAGTTCGCTTCAAATCCATGCGAAACACATGATGTAGCTTCAAATCAAAACGATGAAGATGGTTTAGAATCAAATCCATGCGAAACAAATGATTTAGCTACAAATACGTGCGATATAAGTGATATAGCTTAAAATGCTGGCGAAATAAACGAGTTGGCTTCAAATCCATGCGAAACACATGTTGAAGCATCAAATCAATGCGGTGTAGAAGGTTTAGCTTCAAATCCATGCGAAAGAAATGCTTTAACTTCAAATACTTGCGATATAAGTGATATAGTTTCAAATTCTGGCGAAATAAACGAGTTAGCTTCAAATCCATGCGGAACTCATGATGTAGCTTCAAATCAATGCCATGTATAAGGTTTAGCTTCAAATCCATGCGAAACACATGTTGTAGCATCAAATCAATGCGATGTAGAAAGCTTAGCTTCAAATCCATGCGAAAGAAATGCTTTAGCTTCAAATACTTGCGATATAAGTGATGTAGCTTCAAATGCAGGCGAATAAACGAGTTTGCTTCAAATCCCTGAGAAACACATAATGTAGCTTCAAATCAATGCGATGAAGATGGTTTAGAATCAAATCCATGCCAAACAAATGATTTAGCTACAAATACTTGCGATATAACTGATATAGCTCCAAATGCTGGCGAAATAAACGAGTTAGCTCCAAATCCATGCGAAACACATGATGTAGCATCGAAACAATGCGATGTAGATCGTTTAGAATCAAATCCATGCGAAACAAATGATTTAGCTTCAAATACTTGCGATATAAGTGATATTGCTTCAAATGCAGGCGAAATAAACGAGTCAGCTCCAAATCCATGCGAAACACATGATGTAGCATCGAAACAATGCGATGTAGATCGTTTAGAATCAAATCCATGCGAAAGAAATGCTTTAGCTTCAAATACTTGCGATATAAGTGATGTAGCTTCAAATGCAGGCGAATAAACGAGTTTGCTTCAAATCCGTGCGAAACACATGTTGTTGCATCAAATCAAAGCGATGTAGAAGGTTTAGCTTCAAATCCATGCGAAAGAAATGCTTTAGCTTCAAATACTTGCGATATAAGTGATGTAGCTTCAAATGCAGGCGAATAAACGAGTTCGCTTCAAATCCATGCGAAACACATGATGTAGCTTCAAATCAAAACGATGAAGATGGTTTAGAATCAAATCCATGCGAAACAAATGATTTAGCTACAAATACGTGCGATATAAGTGATATAGCTTAAAATGCTGGCGAAATAAACGAGTTGGCTTCAAATCCATGCGAAACACATGTTGTAGCATCAAATCAATGCGATGTAGAAGGTTTAGCTTCAAATCCATGCGAAAGAAATGCTTTAACTTCAAATACTTGCAATATAAGTGATGTAGCTTCAAATGCAGGCGAATAAACGAGTTTGCTTCAAATCCCTGAGAAACACATGATGTAGCTTCAAATCAATGCGATGAAGATGGTTTAGAATCAAATCCATGCGAAACAAATCATTTAGCTTCAAATACTTGCGATATAAGTCATAGGTTCAAATGCGGGCGAAATAAACGATTTAGCTTCAAATCCATGCGGAACACATGATGTAGCTTCAAATCAATGCGATGTAGAAGGTTTAGCTTCAAATCCATGCGAAAGAAATGCCTTAACTACAAATACTTGCGATATAAGTGATATAGCTTCAAATGCTGACGAAATAAACGAGATAGCTTCAAACCCATGCGAAAACCACGATGTAGCTTGAAATTAATGCGATGTGGAAGGTTTAGCTTCAAATCCATGCGAAACAAATGATTTAGCTACAAATACTTGCGATGTAAGTGATATAGTTTCAAATGCTGGCGAAATAAACGAGATAGCTTCAAATCCATGCGAAACCCACGATGTAGCTTCAAATTAATGCGATGTAGAAGGTTTAGCTTCAAATCCATGCGAAACAAATGATTTAGCTACAAATACTTGCGATAAAAGCGACATAGCTTCAAATGCTGGCGAAATAAACGAGTTGGCTTCAAATCCATGCGAAACACATGTTGTAGCATCAAATCAATGCGATGTAGAAGGCTTAGCTTCAAATCCATGCGAAAGAAATGCTTTAGCTTCAAATACTTGCGATATAAGTGATATAGTTTCAAATGCTGGCGAAATAAACGAGTTGGCTTCAAATCCATGCGAAACACATGTTGTAGCATCAAATCAAAGCGATGTAGAAGGTTTAGCTTCAAATCCATGCGAAAGAAATGCTTTAGCTTCAAATATTGCGATATAAGTGATGTAGCTTCAAATGCAGGCGAAATAAACGAGTTAGCTTCAAATCCATGCGGAATACATGATGTAGGTTCAAATCAACGCGATGTATAAGGTTTAGCTTCACATCCATGCGTAACAAATGATTTAGCTACAAATACTTGCGACACAAGTGATATAGCTTCAAATGCTGGCGAAATAAACGAGTTGGCTGCAAATCCATGCGAAACACATGATGTAGCTTCAAATCAACGCAATGTATAAGGTTTATCTTCAAATCCATGCGAAACATATAATTTAGCTCCAAATACTTGCGATATACGTGATATAGCTTCAAATGCAGGCGAAACAAACGTGTTTGCTTCAAATGCATGCGGAACACATGACTAAGCTTCAAATAAATGCGATGTAGAACGTTTAGCTTCAAATCCATGCGAAACAAATGATTTAGCTTCAAATAGTTCCGATATAAATGATATAGCCTCAACTGCTGGCGAAATAAACGAGTTAGCTTCAAATCCATGCGAAACACAAGATGTAGCTTCAAATCATTACGATGTAGAAGGTTCAGCTACAAATCCATGCGAAATAAATGATTCAGCTTCAAATACTTGCGATATAATTGATATAGTTTCAAATTCTGGCGAAATAATCGAGTTAGCTTGAAATACATGCGAAACACATGATGTAGTTTCAAATCAATGCGATGTAGATGATTTAGAATCAAATCCATGCGAAACAAATGATTTAGCTTCAAATACATGCGATATAAGTGATATAGCTTCAAATGCAGGCAAAATAAACGAGTTAGCTTCAAATCCATGCGGAACACATGATGTAGATTCCAATCAATGCTATGTAGAAGGTTTATTTACAAATCCATGCGAAACAAATGACTTAGCTTCAACTACTTGCGATATAAGTGATAGAACTTCAAATGCTGGCGAAATAAACGAGATAGCTTCAAATCCATGCGAAACCCACGATGTAGCTTCAAATTAATGCGATGTAGAAGGTTTAGCTTCAAATCCATGCGAAACAAATGATTTAGCTACAAATACTTGGGATACAAGTGATATAGCTTCAAATGCTGGCGAAATAAACGAGTTGGCTTCAAATCCATGCGAAACACATGTTGTAGCATCAAATCATTGCGATGTAGAAGGCTTAGCTTCAAATCCATGCGAAAGAAATGCTTTAGCTTCAAATACTTGCGATATAAGTGATGTAGCTTCAAATGCAGGCCAAATAAACGAGTTAGCTTCAAATCCATGCGGAACACATGATGTAGATTCAAATCAATGCTATGTAAAAGGTTTAGCTACAAATCCATGCGAAACAAATGATTTAGCTACAAATACTTGCGATATAAGTGATATAGCTTCAAATGCTGGCGAAATAAACGAGTTGGCTTCAAATCCATGCGAAACACATGTTGTAGCATCAAATCAATGCGATGTAGAAGGTTCAGCTTCAAATCCATGCGAAACAAATGACTTAGCTTCAACTACTTGCGATATAAGTGATAGAACTTCAAATGCTGGCGAAATAAACGAGATAGCTTCAAATCCATGCGAAACCCACGATGTAGCTTCAAATTAATGCGATGTAGAAGGTTTAGCTTCAAATCCATGCGAAACAAATGATTTAGCTACAATTACTTGGGATACAAGTGATATAGCTTCAAATGCTGGCGAAATAAACGAGTTGGCTTCAAATCCATGCGAAACACATGTTGTAGCATCAAATCATTGCGATGTAGAAGGCTTAGCTTCAAATCCATGCGAAAGAAATGCTTTAGCTTCAAATACTTGCGATATAAGTGATATAGCTTCAAATGCTGGCGAAATAAACGAGTTGGCTTCAAATCCTTGCGGAACACATGTTGTAGCATCAAATCACTGCGATGTAGAAAGCTTTGCTTCAAATCCATGCGAAAGAAATGCTTTAGCTTCAAATACTTGCGATATAAGTGATATAGCTTCAAATGCTGACGAAATAAACGAGATAGCTTCAAACCCATGCGAAACACATGATGTAGCTTCAAATCAATGCGATGTAGAAGGTTCAGCTACAAATCCATGTGAAATAAATGATTTAGCTTCAAATACTTGCGATATAAGTGATATAGTTTCAAATTCTGGCGAAATAATCGAGTTAGCTTCAAATCCATGCGGAACACATGATGTAGCTTCAAATCCATGCGAAAGAAATGATTTAGCTACAAATACTTGCGATATAAGTGATATAGTTTCAAATGCTGGCGAAATAAACGAGATAGCTTCAAATCCATGCGAAACCCACGATGTAGCTTCAAATTAATGCGATGTAGAAGGTTTAGCTTCAAATCCATGCGAAACAAATGCTTTAGCTACAAATACTTGGGATACAAGTGATATAGCTTCAAATGCTGGCGAAATAAACGAGTTGGCTTCAAATCCATGCGAAACACATGTTGTAGCATCAAATCATTGCGATGTAGAAGGCTTAGCTTCAAATCCATGCGAAAGAAATGCTTTAGCTTCAAATACTTGCGATATAAGTGATGTAGCTTCAAATGCAGGCCAAATAAACGAGTTAGCTTCAAATCCATGCGGAACACATGATGTAGATTCAAATCAATGCTATGTAAAAGGTTTAGCTACAAATCCATGCGAAACAAATGATTTAGCTACAAATACTTGCGATATAAGTGATATAGCTTCAAATGCTGGCGAAAAAAATGAGTGGGCTTCAAATCCATGCGAAACACATGTTGTAGCATCAAATCAATGCGATGTAGAAGGTTTGGCCTGAAATCAATGCGAAACAAATGATTTAGCTTCTAATACTTGCGATATAAGTGATATAGCTTCAAATGCTGGCGAAAAAAATGAGTGGGCTTCAAATCCATGCGAAACACATGATGTAGCTTCAAATCAATGCGATGTAGAAGGTTCAGCTAGAAATCCATGTGAAACAAATGATTTAGCTACAATTACTTGGGATACAAGTGATATAGCTTCAAATGCTGGCGAAATAAACGAGTTGGCTTCAAATCCATGCGAAACACATGTTGTAGCATCAAATCATTGCGATGTAGAAGGCTTAGCTTCAAATCCATGCGAAAGAAATGCTTTAGCTTCAAATACTTGCGATATAAGTGATATAGCTTCAAATGCTGGCGAAATAAACGAGTTGGCTTCAAATCCTTGCGGAACACATGTTGTAGCATCAAATCACTGCGATGTAGAAAGCTTAGCTTCAAATCCATGCGAAAGAAATGCTTTAGCTTCAAATACTTGCGATATAAGTGATATAGCTTCAAAGGCTGACGAAATAAACGAGATAGCTTCAAACCCATGCGAAACACATGATGTAGCTACAAATCAATGCGATGTAGAAGGTTCAGCTACAAATCCATGTGAAACAAATGATTTAGCTTCAAATACTTGCGATATAAGTGATATAGTTTCAAATTCTGGCGAAATAATCGAGTTAGCTTCAAATCCATGCGGAACACATGATGTAGCTTCAAATCCATGCGAAAGAAATGATTTAGCTACAAATACTTGCGATATAAGTGATATAGTTTCAAATGCTGGCGAAATAAACGAGATAGCTACAAATCCATGCGAAACCCACGATGTAGCTTCAAATTAATGCGATGTAGAAGGTTTAGCTTCAAATCCATGCGAAACAAATGATTTAGATACAAATACTTGCGATACAGGTGATATAGCTTCAAATGCTGGCGAAATAAACGAGTTGGCTTCAAATCCATGCGAAACACATGATGTAGATTCAAATCAATGCTATGTAGAAGGATTAGCTACAAATCCATGCGAAACAAATGATTTAGCTTCAAATACTTGCGATATAAGTGATATAGCTTCAAATGCTGGCGAAATAAACGAGATAGCTTCAAATCCATGCGAAACCCACGACGTAGCTTCAAATTAATGCGATGTAGAAGGTTTAGCTTCAAATCCATGCGAAAGAAATGATTTAGCTACAAATACTTGCGATATAAGTGATGTAGCTTCAAATGTTGGCGAAATAATCGAGTTAGCTTCAAATCCATGCGAAACCAACGATGTAGCTTCAAATTAATGCGATGTAGAAGGTTTAGCTTCAAATCCATGCGAAACAAATGATTTAGCTACAAATACTTGCGATACAAGTGATATAGCTTCAAATGCTGGCGAAATAAACGAGTTTGATTCAAATCCATGCGAAACACATGATGTAGCTTCAAATCAATGCGATGTAGGAGGTTTGGCTTGAAATCCATGCGAAACGAAAGATTTATCTTCAAATACTTGCGATATAAGCGATATAGCATCAAATGCTGACGAAATAAACGAGTTAGCTTCAAATCCATGCGGAACACATGATGTAGCTTCAAATCCATGCGAAAGAAATGATTTAGCTACAAATACTTGCGATATAAGTGATATAGTTTCAAATGCTGGCGAAATAAACGAGATAGCTTCAAATCCATGCGAAACCCACGATGTAGCTTCAAATTAATGCGATGTAGAAGGTTTAGCTTCAAATCCATGCCAAGCAAATGATTTAGCTACAAATACTTGCGATATAACTGATATAGCTCCAAATGCTGGCGAAATAAACGAGTTAGCTCCAAATCCATGCGAAACACATGATGTAGCATCGAAACAATGCGATGTAGATCGTTTAGAATCAAATCCATGCGAAACAAATGATTTAGCTTCAAATACTTGCGATATAAGTGATATTGCTTCAAATGCAGGCGAAATAAACGATTTAGATTCAAGTCCATGCGGAACACATGATGTAACTTCAAATCAATGCAATGTGTAAGGTTTAGCTTCAAATCAATGCGATGTATAAGGTTTAGCTTCAAATCCATGCGAAACAAATGATTTAGCTTCAAATACTTGCGATATAAGTGATATAGCTCCAAATGCTGGCGAAAAAACGAGTCAGCTCCAAATCCATGCGAAACACATGTTGTAGCATCGAAACAATGCGATGTAGATCGTTTAGAATCAAATCCATGCGAAAGAAATGCTTTAGCTTCAAATACTTGCGATATAAGTGATGTAGCTTCAAATGCAGGCGAATAAACGAGTTTGCTTCAAATCCGTGCGAAACACATGTTGTTGCATCAAATCAAAGCGATGTAGAAGGTTTAGCTTCAAATCCATGCGAAAGAAATGCTTTAGCTTCAAATACTTGCGATATAAGTGATGTAGCTTCAAATGCAGTCGAATAAACGAGTTCGCTTCAAATCCATGCGAAACACATGATGTAGCTTCAAATCAAAACGATGAAGATGGTTTAGAATCAAATCCATGCGAAACAAATGATTTAGCTACAAATACGTGCGATATAAGTGATATAGCTTAAAATGCTGGCGAAATAAACGAGTTGGCTTCAAATCCATGCGAAACACATGTTGAAGCATCAAATCAATGCGGTGTAGAAGGTTTAGCTTCAAATCCATGCGAAAGAAATGCTTTAACTTCAAATACTTGCGATATAAGTGATATAGTTTCAAATTCTGGCGAAATAATCGAGTTAGCTTCAAATCCATGCGGAACACATGATGTAGCTTCAAATCCATGCGAAAGAAATGATTTAGCTACAAATACTTGCGATATAAGTGATATAGTTCAAATGCTGGCGAAATAAACGAGATAGCTTCAAATCCATGCGAAACCCACGATGTAGCTTCAAATTAATGCGATGTAGAAGGTTTAGCTTCAAATCCATGCGAAACAAATGATTTAGATACAAATACTTGCGATACAGGTGATATAGCTTCAAATGCTGGCGAAATAAACGAGTTGGCTTCAAATCCATGCGAAACACATGATGTAGATTCAAATCAATGCTATGTAGAAGGATTAGCTACAAATCCATGCGAAACAAATGATTTAGCTTCAAATACTTGCGATATAAGTGATATAGCTTCAAATGCTGGCGAAATAAACGAGATAGCTTCAAATAAATGCGAAACCCACGATGTAGCTTCAAATTAATGCGATGTAGAAGGTTTAGCTTCAAATCCATGCGAAAGAAATGATTTAGCTACAAATACTTGCGATATAAGTGATGTAGCTTCAAATGTTGGCGAAATAATCGAGTTAGCTTCAAATCCATGCGAAACCAACGATGTAGCTTCAAATTAATGCGATGTAGAAGGTTTAGCTTCAAATCCATGCGAAACAAATGATTTAGCTACAAATACTTGCGATACAAGTGATATAGCTTCAAATGCTGGCGAAATAAACGAGTTTGATTCAAATCCATGCGAAACACATGATGTAGCTTCAAATCAATGCGATGTAGGAGGTTTGGCTTGAAATCCATGCGAAACGAAAGATTTATCTTCAAATACTTGCGATATAAGCGATATAGCATCAAATGCTGACGAAATAAACGAGTTAGCTTCAAATCCATGCGGAACACATGATGTAGCTTCAAATCCATGCGAAAGAAATGATTTAGCTACAAATACTTGCGATATATGTGATATAGTTTCAAATGCTGGCGAAATAAACGAGATTGCTTCAAACCCATGCGAAAACCACGATGTGGAATGAAATTAATGCGATGTGGAAGGTTTAGCTTCAAATCCATGCGAAACAAATAATTTAGCTACAAATACTTGCGATGTAAGTGATATAGCTTCAAATGCTGGCGAAATAAACGAGCTAGCTTCAAATCCATGCGAAACACATGTTGTAGCTTCAAATCAATGCGATGTAGAAGGTTCAGCTACAAATCCATGTGAAACAAATGATTTAGCTTCAAATACTTGCGATATAAGTGATATAGTTTCAAATTCTGGCGAAATAATCGTGTTAGCTTCAAATCCATGCGGAACACATGATGTAGCTTCAAATCAATGCGAGGTAGAAGGTTTGGCGTGAAATCCATGCGAAACAAATGATTCAGCTTCAACTACTTGCGATATAAGTGATATAACTTCAAATGCTGGCGAAATAAACGAGATAGCTTCAAATCCATGCGAAACACACGATGTAGCTTCAAATTAATGCGATGTAGAAGGTTTAGCTTCAAACCCATGCGAAACAAATGATTTAGCTACAAATACTTGCGATACAAGTGATATAGCTTCAAATGCTGGCGAAATAAACGTGTTGACTTCAAATCCATGCGAAACACATGTTGTAGCATCAAATCATTGCGATGTAGAAGGCTTAGCTTCAAATCCATGCGAAAGAAATGCTTTAGCTTCAAATACTTGCGATATAAGTGATGTAGCTTCAAATGCAGGCGAATAAACGAGTTTGCTTCAAATCCATGCGAAACACATGATGTAGCTTCAAATCAAAACGATGAAGATGGTTTAGAATCAAATCCATGCCAAACAAATGATTTAGCTACAAATACGTGCGATATAAGTGATATAGCTTAAAATGCTGGCGAAATAAACGAGTTGGCTTCAAATCCATGCGGAACACATGTTGTAGCATCAAATCATTGCGATGTAGAAGGCTTAGCTTCAAATCCATGCGAAAGAAATGCTTTAGCTTCAAATACTTGCGATATAAGTGATGTAGCTTCAAATGCAGGCGAATAAACGAGTTTGCTTCAAATCCGTGCGAAACACATGTTGTTGCATCAAATCAAAGCGATGTAGAAGGTTTAGCTTCAAATCCATGCGAAAGAAATGCTTTAGCTTCAAATACTAGCGATATAAGTGATGTAGCTTCAAATGCAGGCGAATAAACGAGTTCGCTTCAAATCCATGCGAAACACATGATGTAGCTTCAAATCAAAACGATGAAGATGGTTTAGAATCAAATCCCTGCGAAACAAATGATTTAGCTACAAATACGTGCGATATAAGTGATATAGCTTAAAATGCTGGCGAAATAAACGAGTTGGCTTCAAATCCATGCGAAACACATGTAGCATCAAATCAATGCGATGTAGAAGGTTTAGCTTCAAATCCATGCGAAAGAAATGCTTTAACTTCAAATACTTGCGATATAAGTGATATAGTTTCAAATTCTGGCGAAATAAACGAGTTAGCTTCAAATCCATGCGGAACTCATGATGTAGCTTCAAATCAATGCCATGTATAAGGTTTAGCTTCAAATCCATGCGAAACAAATGATTTAGCTTCAAATACTTGCGTTATAAGTGATATAGCTTCAAATTCTGACGAAATAATCGAGTTAGCTTCAACTCCATGCGAAACCAATGATGTAGCTTCAGATCAATACGACGTTGAAGCTTTAATTTCAGTTCCATGTGTAGCAAGCGATATAAGTTGACTAGCGACAAATGCTGGCGAAATAATCGAGTTAGCATCAAATCCATGCGAATCACATGATGTAGCTTCAAATCACTACTATGTAGAAGGTTTAGCTTCAAATGCATGCGAATCAAATGATTCAGATTCAAATTCATGCGATATAAGTGATATAGCTTCAAATACTTGTGATATAAGTGATGTAGCTTCAAATGCTGGCGAAATAAACGAGTTTTCTTCAAATCCATGCGAAACACATGATGTAGGTTCAAATCAAAGCGATGTAGAAGAATTGGTTTCAAATCCATGTTAAACAAATGATCTTGATTCAAATACTTGCGATATAAGTGACATAGCTTCAAATGCTGGCGAAATAAACATGTTAGCTCCAAATCCATGCGAAACACATGATGTAGCTTCAAATCAATGCGATGTAGATGGTTTAGAATCAAATGCATGTGAAACAAATGATTTAGCTTCAAATACTTGCGATATAAGTGATATCGCTTCAAATGATGGCGAAAAAAATGAGTGGGCTTCAAATCCATGCGAAACACATGTTGTAGCATCAAATCAATGCGATGTAGAAGGTTCAGCTACAAATCCATGTGAAACAAATGATTTAGCTTCAAATACTTGCGATATAAGTGATATAGTTTCAAATTCTGGCGAAATAATCGAGTTAGCTTCAAATCCATACGGAACACATGATGTAGCTTCAAATCAATGCGAGGTAGAAGGTTTTGCGTGAAATCCATGCGAATCAAATGACTTAGCTTCAACTACTTGCGATATGAGTGATATAACTTCAAAGGGTGGCGAAATAAACGAGATAGCTTCTAATCCATGCGAAACACATGATGTAGCTTCAAATCAATGCGATGTAGAAGGTTCAGCTACAAATCCATGTGAAACAAATGATTTAGCTTCAAATACTTGCGATATAAGTGATATAGTTTCAAATTCTGGCGAAATAATCGAGTTAGCTTCAAATCCATACGGAACACATGATGTAGCTTCAAATCAATGCGAGGTAGAAGGTTTTGCGTGAAATCCTTGCGAAACAAATGACTTAGCTTCAACTACTTACGATATAAGTGATATAACTTCAAATGGTGGCGAAATAAACGAGATAGCTTCAAATCCATGCGAAACCCACGATGTAGCTTCAAATTAATGCGATGTAGAAGGTTTAGCTACAAATTCATGCGAAACAAATGATTTAGCTACAAATACTGGCGATATAAGTGACATAGCTTCAAATGCTGGCGAAATAAACGAGTTAGCTTCAAATCCATGCGGAATACATGATGTAGCTTCAAATCAAAGCGATGAAGATGGTTTAGAATCAAATCCATGCGAAACAAATGATTTAGCTACAAATACGTGCGATATAAGTGATATAGCTTAAAATGCTGGCGAAATAAACGAGATAGCTTCAAATCCATGCGAAACCCACGATGTAGCTTCAAATTAATGCGATGTAGAAGGTTTAGCTACAAATTCATGCGAAACAAATGATTTAGCTACAAATACTTGCGATATAAGTGATATAGCTTCAAATGCTGGCGAAATAAACATGTTAGCTCCAAATCCATGCGAAACACATGATGTAGCTTCAAATCAATGCGATGTAGATGGTTTAGAATCAAATGCATGTGAAACAAATGATTTAGCTTCAAATACTTGCGATATAAGTGATATAGCTTCAAATGCTGACGAAATAAACGAGTTAGCTTCAAAGCCATGCGAAACACATGATGTAGCTTCAAATCAATGCGATGTAGAAGGTTCAGCTACAAATCCATGTGAAACAAATGATTTAGCTTCAAATACTTGCGATATAAGTGATATAGTTTCAAATTCTGGCGAAATAATCGAGTTAGCTTCAAATCCATACGGAACACATGATGTAGCTTCAAATCAATGCGAGGTAGAAGGTTTTGCGTGAAATCCATGCGAATCAAATGACTTAGCTTCAACTACTTGCGATATGAGTGATATAACTTCAAAGGGTGGCGAAATAAACGAGATAGCTTCTAATCCATGCGAAACACATGATGTAGCTTCAAATCAATGCGATGTAGAAGGTTCAGCTACAAATCCATGTGAAACAAATGATTTAGCTTCAAATACTTGCGATATAAGTGATATAGTTTCAAATTCTGGCGAAATAATCGAGTTAGCTTCAAATCCATACGGAACACATGATGTAGCTTCAAATCAATGCGAGGTAGAAGGTTTTGCGTGAAATCCTTGCGAAACAAATGACTTAGCTTCAACTACTTACGATATAAGTGATATAACTTCAAATGGTGGCGAAATAAACGAGATAGCTTCAAATCCATGCGAAACCCACGATGTAGCTTCAAATTAATGCGATGTAGAAGGTTTAGCTACAAATTCATGCGAAACAAATGATTTAGCTACAAATACTGGCGATATAAGTGACATAGCTTCAAATGCTGGCGAAATAAACGAGTTAGCTTCAAATCCATGCGGAATACATGATGTAGCTTCAAATCAAAGCGATGAAGATGGTTTAGAATCAAATCCATGCGAAACAAATGATTTTGCTACAAATACGTGCGATATAAGTGATATAGCTTAAAATGCTGGCGAAATAAACGAGATAGCTTCAAATCCATGCGAAACCCACGATGTAGCTTCAAATTAATGCGATGTAGAAGGTTTAGCTACAAATTCATGCGAAACAAATGATTTAGCTACAAATACTTGCGATATAAGTGATATAGTTTCAAATTCTGGCGAAATAAACGAGATAGCTTCAAACCCATGCGAAAACCACGATGTGGCATGAAATTAATGCGATGTGGAAGTTTTAGCTTCAAATCCATGCGAAACAAATGATTTAGCTACAAATACTTGCGATATAAGTGATATAGCTTCAAATGCTGGAGAAATAACCGAGTTAGCTTCAAATCCATGCGGAACTCATGATGTAGCTTCAAATCAATGCCATGTATAAGGTTTAGCTTCAAATCCATGCGAAACAAATGATTTAGCTTCAAATACTTGCGTTATAAGTGATATAGCTTCAAATTCTGACGAAATAATCGAGTTAGCTTCAACTCCATGCGAAACCAATGATGTAGCTTCAGATCAATACGATGTTGAAGCTTTAACTTCAGTTCCATGTGTAGCAAGCGATTTAACTTCAAATACTTGCGATATAAGTTGTCTATTGTCAAATGCTGGCGAAATAATCGAGTTAGCTTCAAATCCATGCGAATCACATGATGTAGCTTCAAATCAATGCTATGTAGAAGGTTTATTTTCAAATCCATGCGAACCAAATGATTTAGCTTCAAATACTTGCGATATAAGTGATACAGTTCCAAATTCTGGCGAAATAAACGAGATAGCTTCAAACCCATGCGAAAACCACGATGTGGCATGAAATTAATGCGATGTGGAAGTTTTAGCTTCAAATCCATGCGAAACAAATGATTTAGCTACAAATACTTGCGATGTAAGTGATATAGCTTCAAATGCTGGCGAAATAAACGAGTTAGCTTCAAATCCATGCGAAACACATGTTGTAGCTTCAAATCAATGCGATGTAGAAGGTTCAGCTACAAATCCATGTGAAACAAATGATTTAGCTTCAAATACTTGCGATATAAGTGATATAGTTTCAAATTCTGGCGAAATAATCGTGTTAGCTTCAAATCCATGCGGAACACATGATGTAGCTTCAAATCAATGCGAGGTAGAAGGTAATGGCGTGAAATCCATGCGAAACAAATTATTCAGCTTCAACTACTTGCGATATAAGTGATATAACTTCAAATGCTGGCCAAATAAACGAGTTAGCTTCAAATCCATGCGGAACACATGATGTAGATTCAAATCAAAGCGATGTAGAAGGATTGGTTTCAAATCCATGTTAAACAAATGATCTTGATTCAAATACTTGCGATATAAATGACATAGCTTCAAATGCTGGCGAAATAAACATGTTAGCTCCAAATCCATGCGAAACACATGATGTAGCTTCAAATCAATGCGATGTAGATGGTTTAGAATAATATCCATGCGAAACAAATGATTTAGCTTCAAATACTTGCGATATAAGTGATGTAGCTTCAAATGCAGGCGAATAAACGAGTTTGCTTCAAATCCGTGCGAAACACATGTTGTTGCATCAAATCAAAGCGATGTAGAAGGTTTAGCTTCAAATCCATGCGAAAGAAATGCTTTAGCTTCAAATACTAGCGATATAAGTGATGTAGCTTCAAATGCAGGCGAATAAACGAGTTCGCTTCAAATCCATGCGAAACACATGATGTAGCGTCAAATCAAAACGATGAAGATGGTTTAGAATCAAATCCATGCGAAACAAATGATTTAGCTACAAATACGTGCGATATAAGTGATATAGCTTAAAATGCTGGCGAAATAAACGAGTTGGCTTCAAATCCATGCGAAACACATGTTGTAGCATCAAATCAATGCGATGTAGAAGGTTTAGCTTCAAATCCATGCGAAAGAAATGCTTTAACTTCAAATACTTGCGATATAAGTGATATAGTTTCAAATTCTGGCGAAATAAACGAGTTAGCTTCAAATCCATGCGGAACTCATGATGTAGCTTCAAATCAATGCCATGTATAAGGTTTAGCTTCAAATCCATGCGAAACAAATGATTTAGCTTCAAATACTTGCGATATAAGTGATATAGTTTCAAATTCTGGCGAAATAATCGAGTTAGCTTCAAATCCATATGGAACACATGATGTAGCTTCAAATCAATGCGAGGTAGAAGGTTTTGCGTGAAATCCATGCGAAACAAATGACTTAGCTTCAACTACTTACGATATAAGTGATATAACTTCAAATGGTGGCGAAATAAACGAGATAGCTTCAAATCCATGCGAAACCCACGATGTAGCTTCAAATTAATGCGATGTAGAAGGTTTAGCTACAAATTCATGCGAAACAAATGATTTAGCTACAAATACTGGCGATATAAGTGACATAGCTTCAAATGCTGGCGAAATAAACGAGTTAGCTTCAAATCCATGCGGAATACATGATGTAGCTTCAAATCAAAGCGATGGAGATGGTTTAGAATCAAATCCATGCGAAACAAATGATTTAGCTACAAATACGTGCGATATAAGTGATATAGCTTAAAATGCTGGCGAAATAAACGAGATAGCTTCAAATCCTTGCGAAACCCACGATGTAGCTTCAAATTAATGCGATGTAGAAGGTTTAGCTACAAATTCATGCGAAACAAATGATTTAGCTACAAATACTTGCGATATAAGTGATATAGTTTCAAATTCTGGCGAAATAAACGAGTTAGCTTCAAATCCATGCGAATCACATGCTGTAGCTTCAAATCAATGCTATGTAGAAGGTTTATTTTCAAATCCATGCGAACCAAATGATTTAGCTTCAAATACTTGCGATATAAGTGATACAGTTCCAAATTCTGGCGAAATAAACGAGATAGCTTCAAACCCATGCGAAAACCACGATGTGGCATGAAATTAATGCGATGTGGAAGTTTTAGCTTCAAATCCATGCGAAACAAATGATTTAGCTACAAATACTTGCGATGTAAGTGATATAGCTTCAAATGCTGGCGAAATAAACGAGTTAGCTTCAAATCCATGCGAAACACATGTTGTAGCTTCAAATCAATGCGATGTAGAAGGTTCAGCTACAAATCCATGTGAAACAAATGATTTAGCTTCAAATACTTGCGATATAAGTGATATAGTTTCAAATTCTGGCGAAATAATCGTGTTAGCTTCAAATCCATGCGGAACACATGATGTAGCTTCAAATCAATGCGAGGTAGAAGGTAATGGCGTGAAATCCATGCGAAACAAATTATTCAGCTTCAACTACTTGCGATATAAGTGATATAACTTCAAATGCTGGCGAAATAAACGAGATAGCTTCAAATCCATGCGAAACCCACGATGTAGCTTCAAATTAATGCGATGTAGAAGGTTTAGCTTCAAATCCATGCGAAACAAATGATTTAGCTACAAATACTTGCGATATAAGTGATATAGCTTCAAATGCTGGCGAAAAAAATGAGTGGGCTTCAAATCCATGCGAAACACATGTTGTAGCATCAAATCAATGCGATGTAGAAGGTTTGGCCTGAAATCAATGCGAAACAAATGATTTAGCTTCAAATACTTGCGATATAAGTGATATAGCTTCAAATGCAGGCCAAATAAACGAGTTAGCTTCAAATCCATGCGGAACACATGATGTAGATTCAAATCAAAGCGATGTAGAAGGATTGGTTTCAAATCCATGTTAAACAAATGATCTTGATTCAAATACTTGCGATATAAGTGACATAGCTTCAAATGCTGGCGAAATAAACATGTTAGCTCCAAATCCATGCGAAACACATGATGTAGCTTCAAATCAATGCCATGTATAAGGTTTAGCTTCAAATCCATGCGAAACAAATGATTTAGCTTCAAATACTTGCGATATAAGTGATATAGTTTCAAATTCTGGCGAAATAAACGAGTTAGCTTCAAATCCATGCGGAACTCATGATGTAGCTTCAAATCAATGCCATGTATAAGGTTTAGCTTCAAATCCATGCGAAACAAATGATTTAGCTTCAAATACTTGCGTTATAAGTGATATAGCTTCAAATTCTGACGAAATAATCGAGTTAGCTTCAACTCCATGCGAAACCAATGATGTAGCTTCAGATCAATACGACGTTGAAGCTTTAATTTCAGTTCCACGTGTAGCAAGCGATATAAGTTGACTAGCGTCAAATGCTGGCGAAATAATCGAGTTAGCATCAAATCCATGCGAATCACATGATGTAGCTTCAAATCACTACTATGTAGAAGGTTTAGCTTCAAATGCATGCGAAACAAATGATTTAGCTACAAATACTTGCGATATAAGTGATATAGCTTCAAATGCTGGCGAAAAAAATGAGTGGGCTTCAAATCCATGCGAAACACATGTTGTAGCATCAAATCAATGCGATGTAGAAGGTTTGGCCTGAAATCAATGCGAAACAAATGATTTAGCTTCTAATACTTGCGATATAAGTGATATAGCTTCAAATGCTGGCGAAAAAAATGAGTGGGCTTCAAATCCATGCGAAACACATGATGTAGCTTCAAATCAATGCGATGTAGAAGGTTCAGCTAGAAATCCATGTGAAACAAATGATTTAGCTTCAAATACTTACGATATAAGTGATATAGTTTCAAATTCTGGCGAAATAATCGAGTTAGCTTCAAATCCATACGGAACACATGATGTAGCTTCAAATCAATGCGAGGTAGAAGGTTTTGCGTGAAATCCATGCGAAACAAATGATTTAGCTTCAAATACTTGCGTTATAAGTGATATAGCTTCAAATTCTGACGAAATAATCGAGTTAGCTTCAACTCCATGCGAAACCCACGATGTAGCTTCAAATTAATGCGATGTAGAAGGTTTAGCTTCAAATCCATGCGAAACAAATGATTTAGCTACAAATACTTGCGATATAAGTGATATAGCTTCAAATGCTGGCGAAAAAAAATGAGTGGGCTTCAAATCCATGCGAAACACATGTTGTAGCATCAAATCAATGCGATGTAGAAGGTTTGGCTTGAAATCAATGCGAAACAAATGATTTAGCTTCAAATACTTGCGATATAAGTGATATAGCTTCAAATGCAGGCCAAATAAACGAGTTAGCTTCAAATCCATGCGGAACACATGATGTAGATTCAAATCAAAGCGATGTAGAAGGATTGGTTTCAAATCCATGTTAAACAAATGATCTTGGTTCAAATACTTGCGATATAAGTGACATAGCTTCAAATGCTGGCGAAATAAACATGTTAGCTCCAAATCCATGCGAAACACATGATGTAGCTTCAAATCAATGCCATGTATAAGGTTTAGCTTCAAATCCATGCGAAACAAATGATTTAGCTTCAAATACTTGCGTTATAAGTGATATAGCTTCAAATTCTGACGAAATAATCGAGTTAGCTTCAACTCCATGCGAAACCAATGATGTAGCTTCAGATCAATACGACGTTGAAGCTTTAATTTCAGTTCCATGTGTAGCAAGCGATATAAGTTGACTAGCGTCAAATGCTGGCGAAATAATCGAGTTAGCATCAAATCCATGCGAATCACATGATGTAGCTTCAAATCACTACTATGTAGAAGGTTTAGCTTCAAATGCATGCGAATCAAATGATTCAGATTCAAATACATGCGACATAAGTGATATAGCTTCAAATACTTGCGATATAAGTGATGTAGCTTCAAATGCTGGCGAAATAAACGAGTTTTCTTCAAATCCATGCGAAACACATGATGTAGGTTCAAATCAAAGCGATGTAGAAGAATTGGTTTCAAATCCATGTTAAACAAATGATCTTGATTCAAATACTTGCGATATAAGTGACATAGCTTCAAATGCTGGCGAAATAAACATGTTAGCTCCAAATCCATGCGAAACACATGATGTAGCTTCAAATCAATGCGATGTAGATGGTTCAGAATCAAATGCATGTGAAACAAATGATTTAGCTTCAAATACTTGCGATATAAGTGATATCGCTTCAAATGATGGCGAAAAAAATGAGTGGGCTTCAAATCCATGCGAAACACATGTTGTAGCATCAAATCAATGCGATGTAGAAGGTTTGGCCTGAAATCAATGCGAAACAAATGATTTAGCTTGAAATACTTGCGATATAAGTGATATAGCTTCAAATACTGACGAAATAAACGAGTTAGCTTCAAAGCCATGCGAAACACATGATGTAGCTTCAAATCAATGCGATGTAGAAGGTTCAGCTACAAATCCATGTGAAACAAATGATTTAGCTTCAAATACTTGCGATATAAGTGATATAGTTTCAAATTCTGGCGAGAAATAATCGAGTTAGCTTCAAATCCATACGGAACACATGATGTAGCTTCAAATCGAATGCGAGGTAGAAGGTTTTGCGTGAAATCCATGCGAATCAAATGACTTAGCTTCAACTACTTGCGATATGAGTGATATAACTTCAAATGGTGGCCGAAATAAACGAGATATCTTCTAATCCATGCGAAACACATGATGTAGCTTCAAATCAATGCGATGTAGAAGGTTCAGCTACAAATCCATGTGAAACAAATGATTTAGCTTCAATACTTGCGATATAAGTGATATAGTTTCAAATTCGGCGAAATAATCGAGTTAGCCTCAAGTCCATACCGAACACATGATGTAGCTTCAAATCAATGCGAGGTAGAAGGTTTTGCGTGAAATCCATGCGAAACAAATGACTTAGCTTCAACTACACTTACGATATAAGTGATATAACTTCAAATGGTGGCGAAATAAACGAGATAGCTTCAAATCCATGCGAAACCCACGATGTAGCTTCAAATTAATGCGATGTAGAAGGTTTAGCTACAAATTCATGCGAAACAAATGATTTAGCTACAAATACTGGCGATATAAGTGACATAGCTTCAAATGCTGGCGAAATAACGAGTTAGCTTCAAATCATGCGGAATACATGATGTAGCTTCAATCAAAGCGATGAAGATGGTTTAGAATCAAATCCATGCGAAACAAATGATTTAGCTACAAATACGTGCGATATAAGTGATATAGCTTAAAATGCTGGCGAAATAAACGAGATAGCTTCAAATCCATGCGAACCCACGATGTAGCTTCAAATTAATGCGATGTAGAAGGTTTAGCTACAAATTCATGCGAAACAAATGATTTAGCTACAAATACTTGCGATATAAGTGATATAGCTTCAAATTCTGGCGAAATAAACGAGTTAGCTTCAAATCCATGCGGAACTCATGATTCTAGCTTCAAATCAATGCCATGTATAAGGTTAGCTTCAAATCCATGCGAAACAAATGATTTAGCTTCAAATACTTGCGTTATAAGTGATATAGCTTCAAATTCTGACGAAATAATCGAGTTAGCTTCAACTCATGCGAAACCAATGATGTAGCTTCAGATCAATACGATGTTGAAGCTTTAACTTCAGTTCCATGTGTAGCAAGCGATTTAACTTCCAAATACTTGCGATATAAGTTGTCTATTGTCAAATGCTGGCGAAATAATCGAGTTAGCTTCAAAATCCATGCGAATCACATGCTGTAGCTTCAAATCAATGCTATGTAGAAGGTTTATTTTCAAATCCATGCGAAACCAAATGATTTAGCTTCAAATACTTGCGATATAAGTGATACAGTTCCAAATTCTGGCGAAATAAACGAGATAGCTTCAAACCCATGCGAAAACCACGATGTGGCATGAAATTAATGCGATGTGGAAGGTTCAGCTTCAAATCCATGTGAAAGAAATGCTTTAGCTTCACATACTTGCGATATAAGTGATGTAGCTTCAAATGCAGGCGATTAAACGAGTTTGCTTCAAATCCGTGCGAAACACATGATGTAGCTTCAAATCAATGCCATGTAGGAGGTTTGGCTTGAAATGCATGCGAAACAAAGGATGTAGCTTCAATCAATGCGATGTACAAGGTTTGGCTTGAAATCCATGAGAAACGAAAGGTTTATTTTCAAATACTAGCGACATAAGTGATATAGTATCAAATGCTGACGAAATAAACGAGATAGCTTCAAATCCATGCGAAACCCACGATGTAGCTTCAATTAATGCGATGTAGAAGGTTTAGCTTCAAATGCAGGCTAAAAAAATGAGTGGGCTTCAAATCCATGCGAAACACATGTTGTAGCATCAAATCAATGCCGATGTAGAAGGTTTGGCTTGAAATCAATGCGAAACAAATGATTTAGCTTCAAATACTTGCGATATAAGTGATATAGCTTCAAATGCTGACGAAATAACGAGTTAGCTTCAAAGCCATGCGAAACACATGATGTAGCTTCAAATCAATGCGATGTAGAAGGTTCAGCTACAAATCCATGTGAAACAGAATGATTTAGCTTCAAATACTTGCGATATAAGTGATATAGTTTCAAATTCTGGCGAAATAATCGAGTTAGCTTCAAATCCATACGGAACACATGATGTAGCTTCAAATCAATGCGAGGTAGAAGGTATTGCGTGAAATCCATGCGAAACAAATGACTTAGCTTCAACTACTTGCGATATAAGTGATATAACTTCAAATTGCTGGCGAAATAAACGAGATAGCTTCAAATCCATGCGAAACCCACGATGTAGCTTCAAATTAATGCGAGGTAGAAGGTTTTGCGTGAAATCCATGCGAAACAAATGCTTTAGCCTTCAAATACTTGCGATATAGGTGATGTAGCTTCAAAATGCAGGCGCAAATAAACGAGTTAGCTTCAATCCATGCGGAACACATGATGTAGATTCAAATCAAAGCCGATGTAGAAGGATTGGTTGCAAATCATGTTAAACAAATGATCTTGATTCAAATACTTGCGGATATAAGTGACATAGCTTCAAATGCTGGCGAAATAAACATGTTAGCTCCAAATCCATGCGAAACACATGATGTAGCTTCAAATCAATGCGATGTAGATGGTTTAGCTTCAAATTCATGCGAAACAAATGATTTAGTTTCAAAGACTTGCGATATGAGTGATATAGCTTCAAATGCTGGCGAAATAAACGAGATAGCTTCAATCCATGCGAAACCCACGAGTAGCTTCAAATTAATGCGATGTAGATGGTTTAGCTTCAAATTCATGTGAAACAAATGATTTAGTTTCAAAGACTTGCGATATGAGTGATATAGCTTCAAATGCTGGCGAAATAAACGAGGTAGCTTCAAATCCATGCGAAACCCACGATGTAGCTTCAAATCAATGCGATGAAGAAGGTTAGCTTCAAATCCATGCGAAAGAAATGCTTTGGCTTCAAATACTTGCGATATAAGTGATGCAGCTTCAAATACAGGCGAAATAAACGAGTTAGCTACAAATCCATGAGGAACACATGATATAGCTCAAATCAATGCGTTGTATAAGGTTTAGCTTCAAATCCATGCGAAACAAATGATTTAGCTTCAAATGCTTGCGATATAAGTGATATAGCTTCAAATTCTGGCGAAATAATCGAGTTATCTTCAATTCCATGCGAAACCAATGATGTAGCTTCAAATCAATGCGATGTTGAAGGTTTAACTTCAAATCCATGTGTAGCAAGCGATTTAACATCAAATACTTACGATATAAGTTATCTAGCATCAAATGCTGGCGCAATAATCGAGTTAGCTTCAAATCCATGCGAATCACATGATGTAGCTTCAAATCAATGCTATGTAGAAGGTTTAGCTTCAAATCCATGCGAATCAAATGATTTAGCTTCAACTACTTGCGATATAAGTGATATAGTTTCAAATACTGGCGAAATAATCGAGTTAGCTTCAAATCCATGCGAAACATATGATGTAACTTCAATTCTATCGACGTAGAAGGTTTGGCTTCAGATCCACGGGAAACAAATGATTTAGCTTCAAATACTTGCGATATAAGTGATATAGCATCAAATGCTGGAAAAATAACCGAGTTGGCTTGAAATGCATGCGAAACACACGATGTAGGTTCAAATCAAAGCGATGTAGAAGGATTAGTTTCAAATCCATGTCAAAGAAATGATTTTGATTCAAATACTTGTGATTTAATTGATATAGCTTCAAATGCAGGCGAAACAAACGCTTTAGCTTCAAATCCATGCGAATCACATAATTTAGCTTCAAATTCTTGCGAAACACATGGTTTAGCTTCAAATTCATGCGAAACAAATGATTTAGTTTCAAATACTTGCGATATAAGTGATATAGCTTCAAATGCTGGCGAAATAAACGAGTTAGCTCCAACTGCATGCGAAACACATGATGTAGCTTCAAATTAATGCAATGTAGATGGTTTAGAATCAAATCCATGCGAAACAAATGATTTAGCTTCAAATACTTGCGATATAAGTGATATAGCTTCAAATGCTGGCGAAATAATCGAGTTAGCTTCAAATCCATGCGAAACATATGATGTAACTTCAATTCTATCGACGTAGAAGGTTTGGCTTCAGATCCACGGGAAACAAATGATTTAGCTTCAAATACTTGCGATATAAGTGATATAGCATCAAATGCTGGAAAAATAACCGAGTTGGCTTGAAATGCATGCGAAACACACGATGTAGGTTCAAATCAAAGCGATGTAGAAGGATTAGTTTCAAATCCATGTCAAAGAAATGATTTTGATTCAAATACTTGTGATTTAATTGATATAGCTTCAAATGCAGGCGAAACAAACGCTTTAGCTTCAAATCCATGCAAATCACATAATTTAGCTTCAAATTCATGCGATACACATGGTTTAGCTTCAAATTCATGCGAAACAAATGATTTAGTTTCAAATACTTGCGATATAAGTGATATAGCTTCAAATGCTGGCGAAATAAACGAGTTAGCTCCAACTGCATGCGAAACACATGATGTAGCTTCAAATTAATGCGATGTAGATGGTTTAGAATCAAATCCATGCGAAACAAATGATTTAGCTTCAAATACTTGCGATATAAGTGATATAGCTTCAAATGCTGGCGAAATAATCGAGTTAGCTTCAAATCCATGCGAAACATATGATGTAACTTCAATTCTATCGACGTAGAAGGTTTGGCTTCAGATCCACGGGAAACAAATGATTTAGCTTCAAATACTTGCGATATAAGTGATATAGCATCAAATGCTGGAAAAATAACCGAGTGGGCTTGAAATGCATGCGAAACACACGATGTAGGATCAAATCAAAGCGATGTAGAAGGATTAGTTTCAAATCCATGTCAAAGAAATGATTTTGATTCAAATACTTGTGATTTAATTGATATAGCTTCAAATGCAGGCGAAACAAACGCTTTAGCTTCAAATCCATGCGAATCACATAATTTAGCTTCAAATTCATGCGATACACATGGTTTAGCTTCAAATTCATGCGAAACAAATGATTTAGTTTCAAATACTTGCGATATAAGTGATATAGCTTCAAATGCTGGCGAAATAAACGAGTTAGCTCCAACTGCATGCGAAACACATGATGTAGCTTCAAATTAATGCGATGTAGATGGTTTAGAATCAAATCCATGCGAAACAAATGATTTAGCTTCAAATACTTGCGATATAAGTGATATAGCTTCAAATGCTGGCGAAATAAACGAGATATCTTCAAATCCATGCGAAACCCAAGATGTAGCTTCAAATCAATGCGAAAGAAATGCTTTGGCTTCAAATACTTGCGATATAAGTGATGCAGCTTCAAGTACAGGCGAAATAAACGAGTTAGCTTCAAATCCATGCGGAACACATGATGTAGCTTGAAATCAATGCGATGTAGAAGGTTTGGCTTGAAAACCATGCGAAACAAATGATTTAGCTACAAATACTTGCGATATAAGTGATATAGCTTCAAATGCTGGAGAAATAACCGAGTTAGCTTGAAATGCATGCGAAACACATGATGTAGGTTCAAATCAAAGCGATGTACAAGGATTAGTTTCAAATCCATGTCAAAGAAATGATTTTGATTCAAATACTTGTGATTTAACTGATATAGCTTCAAATGCAGGCGAAACAAACGCTTTAGCTTCAAATCCAAGCGAATCACATAATTTAGCTGCAAATTCATGCGAAACACATGGTTTAGCTTCAAATTCATGCGAAACAGATGATTTAGTTTCAAATACTTGCGATATAAGTGATATAGCTTCAAATGCTGGCTAAATAAACGAGATAGCTTCAAATCCATGCGAAACCCACGATGTAGCTTCAAATTAATGCGATGTGGAAGGTTTAGATACAAATTCATGCGAAACAAATGATTTAGTTTCAAATACTTGCGATATAAGTGATATAGTTTCAAATTCTGGCGAAATAATCGAGTTAGCTTCAAATACATGCGAATCACATGATGTAGCTTCAAATCAATGCTATGTAGAAGGTTTAGCTTCAAATCCATGCGAATCAAATGATTTAGCTTCTACTACTTGCGATATAAGTGATATAGTTTCAAATTCTGGCGAAATAACCGAGTTAGCTTCAAATCCATGCGAACCACAGGACGTAGCATCAAATCAATGCGATGTAGAAGGTTTAGCTTCAACCCATGTTAAAGAAATGCTTCAGCTTCAAATACTTGCGATATAAGTAATGTAGCTTCAAATGCAGGCGAAATAAACGAGTTAGCTTCCAATCCATGTGGAACACATGATGTAGCTTCAAATCAATGCGATGTAGAAGGTTTGGCTTGAAAAACCATGCGAAACAAATGATTTAGCTACAAATACTTGCGATATAAGTGATATAGCTTCAAATGCTGGAGAAATAACCGAGTTAGCTTGAAATGCATGCGAAACACATGATGTAGGTTCACAATCAAAGCGATGTACAAGGATTAGTTTCAAATCCATGTCAAAGAATTGATTTTGATTCAAATACTTGTGATTTAACTGATATAGCTTCAAATGCAGGCGAAACAAACGCTTTAGCTTCAAATCCAAGCGAATCACATAATTTAGCTGCAAATTCATGCGAAACACATGGTTTAGCTTCAAATTCATGCGAAACAGATTGATTTAGTTTCAAATACTTGCGATTAAGTGATATAGCTTCAAATGCTGGCTAAATAAACGAGATAGCTTCAAATCCATGCGAAACCCACGATGTAGCTTCAAATTAATGCGATGTGGAAGGTTTTAGATACAATTCATGCGAAACAAATGATTTAGTTTCAAATACTTGCGATATAAGTGATATAGTTTTTCAAATTCTGGCGAAATAATCGAGTTAGCTTCAATACATGCGAATCACATGATGTAGCTTCAAATCAATGCTATGTAGGAAGGTTTAGCTTCAAATCCATGCGAATCAAATGATTTAGCTTCTACTACTTGCGATATAAGTGATATAGTTTCAATTCTGGCGAAATAACCGAGTTAGCTTCAAATCCATGCGAACCACAGGACGTAGCATCAAATCAATGCGATGTAGAAGGTTTAGCTTCAACCCATGCTAAAGAAATGCTTCAGCTTCAAATACTTGCGATATAAGTAATGTAGCTTCAAATGCAGGCGAAATAAACGAGTTAGCTTCCAATCCATGTGGAACACATGATGTAGCTTCAAATCAATGCGATGTAGAAGGTTTGGCTTGAAAACCATGCGAAACAAATGATTTAGCTTCAAATACGTGCGTTTATAAGTGATATAGCTTCAAATGCTCGCGAGAATAAACGAGTTGGCTTCAAATCCATGCTAAACCCACGATGTAGATTCAAATTAATGCGATGTAGAAGGTTTATCTTCAAATCCATGCGAATCAAATGATTTAGCTTCAATTACTTGCGATATAAGTGATATAGCTTCAACTGCTGGCGAAATAACCGAGTTAGCTTCAAATGCATGCGAAACACATGATGTAGGTTCAAATCAAAGCGATGTTAGAAGGATTAGTTTCAAATCCATGTTAAACAAATGATTTTGATTCAAATACTTGTGATTTAAGTTGATATAGCTTCAAATGCAGGCGAAATAACGATTTAGATTCAAGCCCATGCGGAACACATGATGTAGCTTCAAATCAATGCAATGTGTAAGGTTTAGCTTCAGATCAATGCGATGTATAAGGTTTTGCTTCAAATCCATGCGAAACAAATGATTTAGCTTCAAATACTTACGATATAAGTGATATAGCTTCAAATGCTGGAGAAATAACCGAGTTAGCTTGAAATGCATGCGAACGCATGATGTAGGTTCAAATCAAAGCGATGTGCAAGGTTTAGCTTCAAATCAATGCGATGTATAAGGTTTAGCTTCAAATCCATGCGAAACAAATGATTTAGTTTCAACTACTTGCGATATAAGTGAAATAGTTTCAAATGCTGGCGAAATAAACGATTTAGCTTCAAATCCATGCGGAACACATGATGTAGCTCTTCAAATCAATGCAATGTGTAAGGTTTAGCTTCAAATCAATGCGATGTATAAGGTTTAGCTTCAAATCCATGCGTATCAAATGATTTAGTTTCAACTACTTGCGATATAAGTGAAATAGTTTCAAATGCTGGCGAAATAATCGAGTTAGCTTCAATCCACGCGGAACACATGATGTAGCTTCAAATCATGCGATGTATACGGTTTAGCTTCAAATCATGCGAAACAAATGATTTAGCTCAATACTTGCTGATATAAGTGATATAGCTTCAAATTCTGGCGAAATAATCGAGTTAGCTTCAATCCATTCGAATACCAATGATGTAGCTTCATATCAATGCGATGTTGAAGGTTTAACTTCAAATCCATGTGTAGCAAGCGATTTACTTCAATACATGCGATATAAGTTGTCCTAGCGTCAATTGCTGGCGAAATAATCGTGTTAGCTTCAAATCCATGCGAATCACATGACGTAGCTTCAAATCAATGCTATGTAGAAGGTTTATCTTCAAATCCATGCGAATCAAATGATTTAGCTTCAAAATACTTGCGATATAAGTGATATTGCTTCAAAATGCAGGCGAAATAAACGATTTAGCTTCAAATCCATGCGGAACACATGATGTAGCTTCAAATCAATGCAATGTGTAAGGTTTAGCTTCAAATCAATGCGATGTATAAGGTTTAGCTTCAAATCCATTGCCGAATCAAATGATTTAGTTTCAACTACTTGCGATATAAGTGAAATAGTTTCAAATGCTGCGAAATAATCGAGTTAGCTTCAAATCCACGCGGAACACATGATGTAGCTTCAAATCAATGCGATGTATACGGTTTAGCTTCAAATCCATGCGAAACAAATGATTTAGCTTCAAATACTTGCGATATAAGTGATATAGCTACAAATTCTGACGAAATAATCGAGTTAGCTTCAAATCCATTCGAATACAATGATGTAGCTTCATATCAATACGATGTTGAAGGTTAACTTCAATCCATGTGTAGCAAGCGATTTAACTTCAAATACATGCGATATAAGTTGTCTAAGCGTCAATTGCTGGCGAAATAATCGAGTTAGCTTCAAATCCATGCGAATCACATGATTTAGCTTCAAATACTTGCGATATAAGTGATATAGCTTCAAATGCTGGCGAAATAAACGAGATAGCTTCAAATCCATGCTAAACCCACGATGTAGATTCAAATTATGCGATGTAGAAGGTTTAGCTTCAAATCCATGCGAATCAAATGATTAGCTTCAAATACTTGCGATATAAGTGGTATGGTTTCAAATTCTGGCGAAATAACCGAGTTAGCTTGAAATCCATGCGGACACATGATGTAGCTCCAAATCAATGCGATGTAGAAGGTTGGCTTCAATCCATGCGAAAGAATGCTTTAGCTCAAATACTTGCGATATAAGTGATGTAGCTTCAAATGCAGGCGAAATAAACGAGTTAGCTTCAAATCCATGCGGAACTCATGATGTAGCTTCAAATCAATGCCATGTATAAGGTTTAGCTTCAAATCCATGCGAAACAAATGATTAGCTTCAAATACTTGCGTTATAAGTTCTATAGCTTCAAATTCTGACGAAATAATCGAGTTAGCTTCAACTCCATGCGAAACCAATGATGTAGCTTCAGATCAATACGATGTTGAAGCTTTAATTTCAGTTCCATGTGTAGCAAGCGATATAAGTTGTCTAGCGTTAAATGCTGGCGAAATAATCGAGTTAGCATCAAATCCATGCGAATCACATGATGTAGCTTCAAATCACTGCTATGTAGAAGGTTTAGCTTCAAATGCATGCGAATCAAATGATTCAGATTCAAATACATGCGACATAAGTGATATAGCTTCAAATACTTGCGATATAAGTGATGTAGCTTCAAATGCTGGCGAAATAAACGAGTTTTCTTCAAATCCATGCGAAACACATGATGTAGGATCAAATCAAAGCGATGTAGAAGGATTGGTTTCAAATCCATGTTAAACAAATGATCTTGATTCAAATACTTGCGATATAAGTGACATAGCTTCAAATGCTGGCGAAATAAACATGTTAGCTCCAAATCCATGCGAAACACATGATGTAGCTTCAAATCAATGCGATGTAGATGGTTTAGAATCAAATCCATGCGAAACAAATGATTTAGCTTCAAATACTTGCGATATAAGTGATATAGCTTCAAATGCTGGCGAAACGAACGAGTTAGCTTCAAATCCATGCGAAACACATGATGTAGCTTCAATCCAATGCGATGTAGAAGGTTTGCTTCAGATCCATGCGAAACAAATGATTTAGCTACAAATACTTGCGATATAAGTGATATAGCTTCAAATGCAGGCGAAAAAAATGAGTGGGCTTGAAATCCATGCGAAACACATGTTGTAGCATCAAATCAATGCGATGTAGAAGGTTTGGCTTGAAATCAATGCGAAACAAATGATTTAGCTTCAAATACTTGCGATATAAGTGATATAGCTTCAAATGCTGACGAAATAAACGAGTTAGCTTCAAAGCCATGCGAAACACATGATGTAGCTTCAAATCAATGCGATGTAGAAGGTTCAGCTACAAATCCATGTGAAACAAATGATTTAGCTTCAAATACTTGCGATATAAGTGATATAGTTTCAAATTCTGGCGAAATAATCGAGTTAGCTTCAAATCCATACGGAACACATGATGTAGCTTCAAATCAATGCGAGGTAGAAGGTATTGCGTGAAATCCATGCGAAACAAATGACTTAGCTTCAACTACTTGCGATATAAGTGATATAACTTCAAATGCTGGCGAAATAACCGAGTTAGCTTCAAATCCATGCGGAACACATGATGTAGCTCCAAATCAATGCGATGTAGAAGGTTTGGCTTGAAATCCATGCGAAACAAATGATTTAGCTACAAATACTTGCGATATAAGTGATATAGCTTCAAATGCTGGCGAAATAAACGAGATAGCTTCAAATCCATGCTAAACCCACGATGTAGATTCAAATTAATGCGATGTAGAAGGTTTAGCTTCAAATCCATGCGAATCAAATGATTTAGCTTCAAATACTTGCGATATAAGTGATATGGTTTCAAATTCTGGCGAAATAACCGAGTTAGCATCAAATCCATGCGGAACACACGATGTAGGTTCAAATCAAAGCGATGTAGAAGGATTAGTTTCAAATCCATGTCAAAGAAATGATTTTGATTCAAATACTTGTGATTTAATTGATATATCTTCAAATGCAGGCGAAACAAACGCTTTAGCTTCAAATCCATGCGAATCACATAATTTAGCTTCAAATTCATGCGATACACATGGTTTAGCTTCAAATTCATGCGAAACAAATGATTTAGTTTCAAATACTTGCGATATAAGTGATATAGCTTCAAATGCTGGCGAAATAAACGAGTTAGCTCCAACTGCATGCGAAACACATGATGTAGCTTCAAATTAATGCGATGTAGATGGTTTAGAATCAAATCCATGCGAAACAAATGATTTAGCTTCAAATACTTGCGATATAAGTGATATAGCTTCAAATGCTGGCGAAATAAACGAGATATCTTCAAATCCATGCGAAACCCAAGATGTAGCTTCAAATCAATGCGAAAGAAATGCTTTGGCTTAAAATACTTGCGATATAAGTGATGCAGCTTCAAATACAGGCGAAATAAACGAGTTAGCTTCAAATCCATGCGGAACACATGATGTAGCTTCAAATCAATGCGATGTAGAAGGTTTGGCTTGAAAACCATGCGAAACAAACGATTTAGCTACAAATACTTGCGATATAAGTGATATAGCTTCAAATGCTGGAGAAATAACCGAGTTAGCTTGAAATGCATGCGAAACACATGATGTAGGTTCAAATCAAAGCGATGTAGAAGGATTAGTTTCAAATCCATGTCAAAGAAATGATTTTGATTCAAATACTTGTGATTTAACTGATATAGCTTCAAATGCAGGCGAAACAAACGCTTTAGCTTCAAATCCAAGCGAAACACATAATTTAGCTGAAAATTCATGCGAAACACATGGTTTAGCTTCAAATTCATGCGAAACAAATGATTTAGTTTCAAATACTTGCGATATAAGTGATATAGCTTCAAATGCAGGCTAAATAAACGAGATAGCTTCAAATCCATGCGAAACCCACGATGTAGCTTCAAATTAATGCGATGTGGAAGGTTTAGCTACAAATTCATGCGAAACAAATGATTTAGCTTCAAATACTTGCGATATAAGTGATATAGTTTCAAATTCTGGCGAAATAATCGAGTTAGCTTCAAATACATGCGAATCACATGATGTAGCTTCATATCAATGCTATGTAGAAGGTTTAGCTTCAAATCCATGCGAATCAAATGATTTAGCTTCTACTACTTGCGATATAAGTGATATAGTTTCAAATGCTGGCGAAATAATCGAGTTAGCTTCAAATCCATGCAAAACACATGATGTAGGTTCAAATCAAAGCGATGTAGAAGGATTAGTTTCAAATCCATGTCAAAGAAATGATTTTGATTCGAATACTTGTGATTTAATTGATATAGCTTCAAATGCAGGCGAAACAAACGCTTTAGCTTCAAATCCATGCGAATCACATAATTTAGCTTCAAATTCATGCGAAACACATGGTTTAGCTTCAAATTCATGCGAAACAAATGATCTAGTTTCAAATACTTGCGATATAAGTGATATAGCTTCAAATGCTGGAAAAATAACGAGTTGGCTTGAAATGCATGCGAAACACACGATGTAGGTTCAAATCAAAGTAATGTAGAAGGATTAGTTTCAAATCCATGTCAAAGAAATGATTCTGATTCAAATACTTGTGATTTAATTGATATAGCTTCAAATGCAGGCGAAACAAACGCTTTAGCTTCAAATCCATGCGAATCACATAATTTAGCTTCAAATTCATGCGATACACATGGTTTAGCTTCAAATTCATGCGAAACAAATGATTTAGTTTCAAATACTTGCGATATAAGTGATGCAGCTTCAAATACAGGAGAAATAAACGAGTTAGCTACAAATCCATGAGGAACACATGATTATAGCTTCAAATCAATGCGTTGTATAAGGTTTAGCTTCAAATCCATGCGAAACAAATGATTTAGCTTCAAATGCTTGCGATATATGTGATATAGCTTCAAATTCTGCGAAATAGTCGAGTTATCTTCAATTCCATGCGAAACCAATTATGTAGCTTCAAATCAATGCGATGTGAAGGTTTGACTTCAAATCCATGTGTAGCAAGCGATTTAACATCAAATACTTGCGATATAAGTAATCTAGCTTCAAATGCTGGCGCAATAATCGAGTTAGCTTCAAATCCATGCGAATCACATGATGTAGCTTCAAATCAATGCTATGTAGAAGGTTTAGCTTCAAATCCATGCGAATCAAATGATTTAGCTTCAACTACTTGCGATATAAGTGATATAGTTTCAAATGCTGGCGAAATAATCGAGTTAGCTTCAAATCCATGCGAAACATATGATGTAACTTCAATTCTATCGACGTAGAAGGTTTGGCTTCAGATCCACGGGAAACAAATGATTTAGCTTCAAATACTTGCGATATAAGTGATATAGCATCAAATGCTGGGAAAAATAACCGAGTTTGCTTGAAATGCATGCGAAACACACGATGTAGGTTCAAATCAAAGCGATGTAGAAGGATTAGTTTCAAATCCATGTCAAAGAAATGATTTTGATTCAAATACTTGTGATTTAATTGATATAGCTTCAAATGCAGGCGAAACAAACGCTTTAGCTTCAAATCCATGCGAATCACATAATTAGATTCAAATTCTTGCGAAACACATGGTTTAGCTTCAAATTTCATGCGAAACAAATGATTTAGTTTCAAATACTTGCGATATAAGTGATATAGCTTCAAATGCTGGCGAAATAAACGAGTTAGCTCCAACTGCATGCGAAACACATGATGTAGCTTCAAATTGATGCGATGTAGATGGTTTAGAATCAAATCCATGCGAAACAAATGATTTAGCTTCAAATACTTGCGATATAAGTGATATAGCTTCAAATGCTGGCGAAATAATCGAGTTAGCTTCAAATCCATGCGAAACATATGATGTAACTTCAATTCTATCGACGTAGAAGGTTTGGCTTCAGATCCACGGGAAACAAATGATTTAGCTTCAAATACTTGCGATATAAGTGATATAGCATCAAATGCTGGAAAAATAACCGAGTTGGCTTGAAATGCATGCGAAACACACGATGTAGGTTCAAATCAAAGTAATGTAGAAGGATTAGTTTCAAATCCATGTCAAAGAAATGATTCTGATTCAAATACTTGTGATTTAATTGATATAGCTTCAAATGCAGGCGAAACAAACGCTTTAGCTTCAAATCCATGCGAATCACATAATTTAGCTTCAAATTCATGCGATACACATGGTTTAGCTTCAAATTCATGCGAAACAAATGATTTAGTTTCAAATACTTGCGATATAAGTGATATAGCTTCAAATGCTGGCGAAATAAACGAGTTAGCTTCAAATCCATGCAAATCACAGGACGTAGCATCAAATCAATGCGATGTAGAAGGTTTAGCTTCAAACCCATGCTAAAGAAATGGTTCAGCTTCAAATACTTGCGATATAAGTGATGTAGCTTCAAATGCAGGCGAAATAAACGAGTTAGCTTCCAATCCATGTGGAACACATGATGTAGCTCCAAATCAATGCGATGTAGAAGGTTTGGCTTGAAATCCATGCGAAACAAATGATTTAGCTACAAATACTTGCGATATAAGTGATATAGCTTCAAATGCTGGCGAAATAAACGAGATATCTTCAAATCCATGCGAAACCCAAGATGTAGCTTCAAATCAATGCGAAAGAAATGCTTTGGCTTCAAATACTTGCGATATAAGTGATGCAGCTTCAAATACAGGCGAAATAAACGAGTTAGCTTCAAATCCATGCGGAACACATGATGTAGCTTCAAATCAATGCGATGTAGAAGGTTTGGCTTGAAAACCATGCGAAACAAATGATTTAGCTACAAATACTTGCGATATAAGTGATATAGCTTCAAATGCTGGAGAAATAACCGAGTTAGCTTGAAATGCATGCGTAGGTTCAAATCAAAGCGATGTAGAAGGATTAGTTTCAAATCCATGTCAAAGAAATGATTTTGATTCAAATACTTGTGATTTAACTGATATAGCTTCAAATGCAGGCGAAACAAACGCTTTAGCTTCAAATCCAAGTGAATCACATAATTTAGCTGCAAATTCATGCGAAAAACATGGTTTAGCTTCAAATTCATGCGAAACAAATGATTTAGTTTCAAATACTTGCGATATAAGTGATATAGCTTCAAATGCTGGCTAAATAAACGAGATAGCTTCAAATCCATGCGAATCACATGACGTAGCTTCAAATCAATGCTATGTAGAAGGTTTATCTTCAAATCCATGCGAATCAAATGATTTAGCTTCAAATACTTGCGATATAAGTGATATAGCTTCAAATGCTGGCGAAATAAACGAGATAGCTTCAAATCCATGCTAAACCCACGATGTAGATTCAAATTAATGCGATGTAGAAGGTTTAGCTTCAAATCCATGCGAATCAAATGATTTAGCTTCAAATACTTGCGATATAAGTGATATGGTTTCAAATTCTGGCGAAATAACCGAGTTAGCTTCAAATCCATGCGAATCACAGTACGTAGCATCAAATCAATGCGATGTAGAAGGTTTAGCTTCAAACCCATGCTAAAGAAATGCTTCAGCTTCAAATACTTGCGATATAAGTAATGTAGCTTCAAATGCAGGCGAAATAAACGAGTTAGCTTCCAATCCATGTGGAACACATGATGTAGCTTCAAATCAATGCGATGTAGAAGGTTTGGCTTGAAAACCATGCGAAACAAATGATTTAGCTACAAATACTTGCGATATAAGTGATATAGCTTCAAGTGCTGGAGAAATAACCGAGTTAGCTTGAAATGCATGCGTAGGTTCAAATCAAAGCGATGTAGAAGGATTAGCTTCAAACCCATGCTAAAGAAATGGTTCAGCTTCAAATAGTTGCGATATAAGTGATATAGCTTCAAATGCTGGCTAAATAAACGAGATAGCTTCAAATCCATGCGCAACCCACGATGTAGCTTCAAATTAATGCGATGTGGAAGGTTTAGCTACAAATTCATGCGAAACAAATGATTTAGCTTCAAATACTTGCGATATAAGTGATATAGTTTCAAATTCTGGCGAAATAATCGAGTTAGCTTTAAATACATGCGAATCACATGATGTAGCTTCAAATCAATGCTATGTAGAAGGTTTAGCTTCAAATCCATGCGAATCAAATGATTTAGCTTCTACTACTTGCGATATAAGTGATATAGCTTCAAATGCTGGCGAAATAAACGAGTTAGCTTCAAATCCATGCAAATCACAGGACGTAGCATCAAATCAATGCGATGTAGAAGGTTTAGCTTCAAACCCATGCTAAAGAAATGGTTCAGCTTCAAATACTTGCGATATAAGTGATGTAGCTTCAAATGCAGGCGAAATAAACGAGTTAGCTTCCAATCCATGTGGAACACATGATGTAGCTCCAAATCAATGCGATGTAGAAGGTTTGGCTTGAAATCCATGCGAAACAAATGATTTAGCTACAAATACTTGCGATATAAGTGATATAGCTTCAAATGCTGGCGAAATAAACGAGTTAGCTTCAAATCCATGCAAATCACAGGACGTAGCATCAAATCAATGCGATGTAGAAGGTTTATCTTCAAATCCATGCGAATCAAATGATTTAGCTTCAATTACTTGCGATATAACTGATATAGCTTCAACTGCTGGCGAAATAACCGAGTTAGCTTCAAATGCATGCGAAACACATGATGTAGGTTCAAATCAAAGCGATGTAGAAGGATTAGTTTCAAATCCATGTTAAACAAATGATTTTGATTCAAATACATGTGATTTAAGTGATATAGCTTCAAATGCAGGCGAAATAAACGATTTAGATTCAAGTCCATGCGGAACACATGATGTAGCTTCAAATCAATGCAATGTGTAAGGTTTAGCTTCAGATCAATGCGATGTATAAGGTTTTGCTTCAAATCCATGCGAAACAAATGATTTAGCTTCAAATACTTACGATATAAGTGATATAGCTTCAAATGCTGGAGAAATAACCGAGTTAGCTTCAAATGCATGCGAAACGCATGATGTAGGTTCAAATCAAAGCGATGTGCAAGGTTTAGCTTCAAATCAATGCGATGTATAAGGTTTAGCTTCAAATCCATGCGAAGCAAATGATTTAGCTACAAATACTTGCGATATAAGTGATATAGCTCCAAATGCTGGCGAAAAAACGAGTCAGCTCCAAATCCATGCGAAACACATGATGTAGCATCGAAACAATGCGATGTAGATCGTTTAGAATCAAATCCATGCGAAACAAATGATTTAGCTTCAAATACTTGCGATATAAGTGATATAGCTACAAATTCTGGCGAAATAATCGAGTTAGCTTCAAATCCATTCGAATACCAATGATGTAGCTTCATATCAATACGATGTTGAAGGTTTAACTTCAAATCCATGTGTAGCAAGCGATTTAACTTCAAATACATGCGATATAAGTTGTCTAGCGTCAATTGCTGGCGAAATAATCGAGTTAGCTTCCAATCCATGTGGAACACATGATGTAGCTTCAAATCAATGCGATGTAGATGATTTAGAATCAAATGCATGCGAAACAAATGATTTAGCTACAAATACGTGCGTTATAAGTGATATAGCTTCAAATGCTCGCGAAATAAACGAGTTGGCTTCAAATCCATGCTAAACCCACGATGTAGATTCAAATTAATGCGATGTAGAAGGTTTATCTTCAAATCCATGCGAATCAAATGATTTAGCTTCAATTACTTGCGATATAAGTGATATAGCTTCAACTGCTGGCGAAATAACCGAGTTAGCTTCAAATGCATGCGAAACACATGATGTAGGTTCAAATCAAAGCGATGTAGAAGGATTAGTTTCAAATCCATGTTAAACAAATGATTTTGATTCAAATACTTGTGATTTAAGTGATATAGCTTCAAATGCAGGCGAAATAAACGATTTAGATTCAAGTCCATGCGGAACACATGATGTAGCTTCAAATCAATGCAATGTGTAAGGTTTAGCTTCAGATCAATGCGATGTATAAGGTTTTGCTTCAAATCCATGCGAAACAAATGATTTAGCTTCAAATACTTACGATATAAGTGATATAGCTTCAAATGCTGGAGAAATAACCGAGTTAGCTTGAAATGCATGCGAAACGCATGATGTAGGTTCAAATCAAAGCGATGTGCAAGGTTTAGCTTCAAATCAATGCGATGTATAAGGTTTAGCTTCAAATCCATGCGAAACAAATGATTTAGCTACAAATACTTGCGATATAACTGATATAGCTCCAAATGCTGGCGAAATAAACGAGTTAGCTCCAAATTCATGCGAAACACATGATGTAGCATCGAAACAATGCGATGTAGATCGTTTAGAATCAAATCCATGCGAAACAAATGATTTAGCTTCAAATACTTGCGATATAAGTGATATTGCTTCAAATGCAGGCGAAAAAAACGATTTAGATTCAAGTCCATGCGGAACACATGATGTAACTTCAAATCAATGCAATGTGTAATGTTTAGCTTCAAATCAATGCGATGTATAAGGTTTAGCTTCAAATCCATGCGAAACAAATGATTTAGCTTCAAATACTTGCGATATAAGTGATATAGCTCCAAATGCTGGCGAAAAAACGAGTCAGCTCCAAATCCATGCGAAACACATGATGTAGCATCGAAACAATGCGATGTAGATCGTTTAGAATCAAATCCATGCGAAACAAATGATTTAGCTTCAAATACTTGCGATATATGTGATATTGCTTCAAATGCAGGCGAAATAAACGATTTAGCTTCAAATCCATGCGGAACACATGATGTAGCTTCAAATCAATGCAATGTGTAAGGTTAGCTTCAAATCAATGCGATGTATAAGGTTTAGCTTCAAATCATGCGAAACAAATGATTTATCTTCAAATACTTGCGATATAAGTGATATAGCTTCAAATTCTGGCGAAATAATCGAGTAAGCTTCAACTCCATGCGAAACCAATGATGTAGCATGATAACAATGCGATGTTGAAGGTTTAACTTCAAATCCATGTGTAGCAAGCGATTTAACTTCAAATACTTGCGATATAAGTTGTCTAGCGTCAAATGCTGGCGAAATAATCGAGTTAGCTTCAAATCCATGCGAATCACATGACGTAGCTTCAAATCAATGCTATGTAGAAGGTTTATCTTCAAATCCATGCGAATCAAATGATTTAGCTTCAAATACTTGCGATATAAGTGATATAGCTTCAAATGCTGGCGAAATAAGCGAGATATCTTCAAATCCAAGCGAAACCCACGATGTAGCTTCAAATCAATGCGATGTAGAAGGTTTAGCTTCAAATCCATGCGAAACAAATGATTTAGCTACAAATACTTGCGATATAACTGATATAGCTCCAAATGCTGGCGAAATAAACGAGTTAGCTCCAAATCCATGCGAAACACATGATGTAGCATCGAAACAATGCGATGTAGATCGTTTAGAATCAAATCCATGCGAAACAAATGATTTAGCTTCAAATACTTGCGATATATGTGATATTGCTTCAAATGCAGGCGAAATAAACGATTTAGCTTCAAATCCATGCGGAACACATGATGTAGCTTCAAATCAATGCAATGTGTAAGGTTTAGCTTCAGATCAATGCGATGTATAAGGTTTAGCTTCAAATCCATGCGAAACAAGTGATTTATCTTCAAATACTTGCGATATAAGTAATATAGCTTCAAATTCTGGCGAAATAATCGAGTAAGCTTCAACTCCATGCGAAACCAATGATGTAGCATGATATCAATGCGATGTTGAAGGTTTAACTTCAAATCCATGTGTAGCAAGCGATTTAACTTCAAATACTTGCGATATAAGTTGTCTAGCGTCAAATGCTGGCGAAATAATCGAGTTAGCTTCAAATCCATGCGAACCACATGACGTAGCTTCAAATCAATGCTATGTAGAAGGTTTATCTTCAAACCCATGCGAATCAAATGATTTAGCTTCAAATACTTGCGATATAAGTGATATAGCTTCAAATGCTGGCGAAATAAGCGAGATATCTTCAAATCCAAGCGAAACCCACGATGTAGCTTCAAATCAATGCGATGTAGAAGGTTTTGCTTCAAATCCATGCGAAAGAAATGCTTTAGCTTCAAATACTTGCGATATAAGTGATGTAGCTTCAAATACAGGCGACATAAACGAGTTGGCTTCAAATCCATCCGGAACAAATGATGTAGCTTCAAATCAATGCGATGTAGAAGGTTTGGCTTGAAATCCATGCGAAACAAATGATTAAGCTACAAATACTTGCGATATAAGTGATATAGCTTCAAATGCTGGCGAAATAAACGAGTTAGCTACAAATCCATACGAAACACATGATGTAGTTTCAAATCAATGCGATGTAGAAGGTTCAGCTACAAATCCATGCGAATCAAATGATTTAGCTTCAACTACTTGCGATATAAGTGAAATAGTTTCAAATGCTGGCGAAATAATCGAGTTAGCTTCAAATCCACGCGGAACACATGATGTAGCTTCAAATCAATGCGATGTATACGGTTTAGCTTCAAATCCATGCGAAACAAATGATTTAGCTTCAAATACTTGCGATATAAGTGATATAGCTTCAAATTCTGGCGAAATAATCGAGTTAGCTTCAAATCCATTCGAATACCAATGATGTAGCTTCATATCAATGCGATGTTGAAGGTTTAACTTCAAATCCATGTGTAGCAAGCAATTTAACATCAAATACATGCGATATAAGTTGTCTAGCGTCAATTGCTGGCGAAATAATCGAGTTAGCTTCAAATCCATGCGAATCACATGTCGTAGCTTCAAATCAATGCTATGTAGAAGGTTTATCTTCAAATCCATGCGAATCAAATGATTTAGCTTCAAATACTTGCGATATAAGTGATATAGCTTCAAATGCTGCCGAAATAAACGAGTTAGCTACAAATCCATACGAAACACATGATGTAGTTTCAAATCAATGCGATGTAGAAGGTTCAGCTACAAATCCATGCGAATCAAATGATTTAGCTTCAACTACTTGCGATATAAGTGAAATAGCTTCAAATGCTGGCGAAATAATCGAGTTAGCTTCAAATCCACGCGGAACACATGATGTAGCTTCAAATCAATGCGATGTATACGGTTTAGCTTCAAATCCATGCGAAACAAATGATTTAGCTTCAAATACTTGCGATATAAGTGATATAGCTTCAAATTCTGGCGAAATAATCGAGTTAGCTTCAAATCCATTCGAATACCAATGATGTAGCTTCATATCAATGCGATGTTGAAGGTTTAACTTCAAATCCATGTGTAGCAAGCGATTTAACTTCAAATACATGCGATATAAGTTGTCTAGCGTCAATTGCTGGCGAAATAATCGAGTTAGCTACAAATCCATGCGAAACATATGATGTAGTTTTAAATCAATGCGATGTAGCTGGTTTAGATTCAAATCCATGCGAAAGAAATGATTTAGCTACAAATACTTGCGATATAAGTGATGTAGGCTTCAAATGCTGGCGAAATAAACGAGTTGGCTTCAAATCCATGCGGAACACATGAATGTAGCTCCAAATCAATGCGATGTAGAAGGTTTGGCTTGAAATCCATGCGAAACAAATGATTTAGCTTCAAATACTTGCGATATAAGTGATATAGCTCCAAATGCTGGCGAAAAAACGAGTCAGCTCCAATCCATGCGAAACACATGATGTAGCATCGAAACAATGCGATGTAGATCGTTTAGAATCAAATCCATGCGAAACAAATGATTTAGCTTCAAATACTTGCGATATATGTGATATTGCTTCAAATGCAGGCGAAATAAACGATTTAGCTTCAAATCCATGCGGAACACATGATGTAGCTTCAAATCAATGCAATGTGTAAGGTTTAGCTTCAAATCAATGCGATGTATAAGGTTTAGCTTCAAATCCATGCGAAACAAATGATTTATCTTCAAATACTTGCGATATAAGTGATATAGCTTCAAATTCTGGCGAAATAATCGAGTTAGCTTCAAATCCATGCGAATCACATGTCGTAGCTTCAAATCAATGCTATGGTAGAAGGTTTATCTTCAAATCCATGCGAATCAAATGATTTAGCTTCAAATACTTGCGATATAAGTGATATGGTTTCAAATTCTGGCGAAATAACCGAGTTAGCTTCAAATCCATGCGGAACACATGATGTAGCTCCAAATCAATGCGATGTAGAAGGTTTGGCCTTGAAATCCATGCGAAACAAATGATTTAGCTACAAATACTTGCGATATAAGTGATATAGCTTCAAATGCTGGCGAAATAAACGAGTTAGCTTCAAATCCATGCGAATCACATGACGTAGCTTCAAATCAATGCTATGTAGAAGGTTTATCTTCAAATCCATGCGAATCAAATGATTTAGCTTCAAATACTTGCGATATAAGTGATATGGTTTCAAATTCTGGCGAAATAACCGAGTTAGCTTCAAATCCATGCGGAACACATGATGTAGCTCCAAATCAATGCGATGTAGAAGGTTTGGCTTGAAATCCATGCGAAACAAATGATTTAGCTTCAAATACTTGCGATATAAGTGATATGGTTTCAAATTCTGGCGAAATAACCGAGTTAGCTTCAAATCCATGCTAAACCCACGATGTAGATTCAAATTAATGCGATGTAGAAGGTTTAGCTTCAAATCCATGCGAAAGAAATGATTTAGCTACAAATACTTGCGATATAAGTGATGTGGCTTCAAATGCTGGCGAAATAAACGAGTTAGCTTCAAATCCATGCGAATCACATGACGTAGCATCAAATCAATGCGATGTAGAAGGTTTAGCTTCAAACCCATGCGAAAGAAATGCTTCAGCTTCAAATACTTGTGATATAAGTGATGTAGCTTCAAATGCAGGCGAAATAAACGAGTTAGCTTCCAATCCATGTGGAACACATGATGTAGCTTCAAATCAATGCGATGTAGATGATTTAGAATCAAATGCATGCGAAACAATTGATTTAGCTACAAATACGTGCGTTATAAGTGATATAGCTTCAAATGCTCGCGAAATAAACGAGTTGGCTTCAATCCATGCTAAACCCACGATGTAGATTCAAATTAATGCGATGTAGAAGGTTTATCTTCAAAGCCATGCGAATCAAATGATTTAGCTTCAATTACTTGCGATATAAGTGATATAGCTTCAACTGCTGGCGAAATAACCGAGTTAGCTTCAAATGCATGCGAAACACATGATGTAGGTTCAAATCAAAGCGATGTAGAAGGATTAGTTTCAAATCCATGTTAAACAAATGATTTTGATTCAAATACTTGTGATTTAAGTGATATAGCTTCAAATGCAGGCGAAATAAACGATTTAGATTCAAGTCCATGCGGAACACATGATGTAGCTTCAAATCAATGCAATGTGTAAGGTTTAGCTTCAAATCAATGCGACGTATAAGGTTTTGCTTCAAATCCATGCGAAACCAATGATTTAGCTTCAAATACTTGCGATATAAGTGATATAGCTTCAAATGCTGGAGAAATAACCGAGTTAGCTTGAAATGCATGCGAAACGCATGATGTAGGTTCAGATCAAAGCGATGTGCAAGGTTTAGCTTCAAATCAATGCGATGTATAAGGTTTAGCTTCAAATCCATGCGAAACAAATGATTTAGCTACAAATACTTGCGATATAACTGAGATAGCTCCAAATGCTGGCGAAATAAACGAGTTAGCTCCAAATCCATGCGAAACACATGATGTAGCACCGAAACAATGCGATGTAGATCGTTTAGAATCAAATCCATGCGAAACAAATGATTTAGCTTCAAATACTTGCGATATAAGTGATATTGCTTCAAATGCAGGCGAAATAAACGATTTAGATTCAAGTCCATGCGGAACACATGATGTAGCTTCAAATCAATGCAATGTGTAAGGTTTAGCTTCAAATCCATGCGAAACAAATGATTTATCTTCAAATACTTGCGATATAAGCGACATAGCTTCAAATGCAGGCGACACAAACGCTTTAGCTTCAAATCCATACGAATCACATGATGTAGCTTCAAATCAATGCGATCTAGATTGTTTAGCTTCAAATCCATACGAAACAAAAGATTTAGCTTCAAATATTTGCGATATAAGTAATATAGCTTCAAATGCTGGCGAAATAATCGAGTTAGTTTCAAATCCAAGCGAAACACATGATGTAGCTTCAAATCAATGCGATGTAGTAGGATTATCTTCAAATCCAGGCGAAACATATGATTTAGCTTCAAATACTTGTCAAACAAACGTGTTAGCTTCAAATCCATGCAAATCACATGACGTAGCTTCAAATCAATGCTATGTAGAAGGTTTATCTTCAAATCCATGCGAATCAAATGATTTAGCTTCAAATACTTGCGATATAAGTGATATAGCTTCAAATGCTGGCGAAATAAACGAGATATCTTCAAATCCAAGCGAAACCCACGATGTAGCTTCAAATCAATGCGATGTAGAAGGTTTTGCTTCAAATCCATGCGAAAGAAATGCTTTAGCTTCAAATACTTGCGATATAAGTGATGTAGCTTCAAATACAGGCGAAATAAACGAGATAGCTTCAAATCCATGCGAAACCCACGATGTAGCTTCAAATTAATGCGATGTAGAAGGTTTAGCTTCAAATCCATGCGAAAGAAATGATTTAGCTACAAATACTTGCGATATAAGTGATGTAGCTTCAAATGTTGGCGAAATAATCGAGTTAGCTTCCAATCCATGTGAAACACATGATGTAGTTTCAAATCAATGCGATGTATAAGGTTTAGCTTCAAATCCATGCGAAACAAATGATTTAGCTTGAAATACTTGCGATATAAGTGATATAGCTTCAAATTCTGGCGAAATAATCGAGTTAGCTTCAATTCCATGCGAAACCAATGATGTAGCTTCAAATTAATGCGATGTAGAAGGTTTAGCTTCAAATCCATGCGAAACAAATGATTTAGCTACAAATACTTGCGATATAAGTTATATAGCTTCAAATGCTGGCGAAATAAACGAGTTGGCTTCAAATCCATGCGAAACACCTGTTGTAGCATCAAATCAATGCGATAAAGAAGGCTTAGCTTCAAATCCATGCGAAAGAAATGCTTTAGCACCAAATACTTGCGATATAAGAGATATAGTTTCAAATGCTGGCGAAATAATCGAGTTAGCTTCAAATCCATGCGATACATATGATGTAACTTCAAATCAATGCGATGTAAGAAGGTTTACAATCAAATCCATGCGAAACAAATGATTTAGCTACAAATACGTGCGTTATAAGTGATATAGCTTCAAATGCTCGCGAAATAAACGAGTTGGCTTCAAATCCATGCGAAACACATGATGTAGCTTCAAATCAATGCAATGTGTAAGGTTTAGCTTCAAATCAATGCGATGTATAAGGTTTAGCTTCAAATCCATGCGAATCAAATGATTTAGCTTCAAATACTTGCGACATAAGTGATATAGCTTCAAATACAGGCGAAATAAACGAGATAGCTTAAAATCCATGCGAAACCCACGATGTAGCTTCAAATAAATGCGATGTAGAAGGTTTGGCTTGAAATTCATGCGAAAGAGATGTTTTAGCTTCAAATACTTGCGATCTAAGTGATATAGCTTCAAATGCTGGCGAAATAAACGAGATAGCTTCAAATCCATGCTAAACCCACGATGTAGATTCAAATTAATGCGATGTAGAAGGTTTAGCTTAAAATCCATGCGAAAGAAATGCTTTAGCTTCAAATACTTGCGATATAAGTGATGTAGCTTCAAATGCAGGCGAAATAAACGAGTTAGCTTCCAATCCATGTGGAACACATGATGTAGCTTCAAATCAATGCGATGTATAAGGTTTAGCTTCAAATCCATTCGAAACAAATGATTTAGCTTCAAGTACTTGCGATATAAGTGATATAGCTTCAAATGCTGGCGAAATAATCGAGTTAGCTTCAACTCCATTCGAATACCAATGATGTAGCTTCATATCAATGCGATGTTGAAGGTTTAACTTCAAATCCATGTGTAGCAAGCGATTTAACTTCAAATACTTGCGATATAAGTTGTCTAGCGTCAAATGCTGGCGAAATAATCGAGTTAGCTACAAATCCATGCGAAACATATGATGTAGTTTTAAATCAATGCGATGTAGCTGGTTTAGATTCAAATCCATGCGAAAGAAATGATTTAGCTACAAATACTTGCGATATAAGTGATGTAGCTTCAAATGCTGGCGAAATAAACGAGTTGGCTTCAAATCCATGCGAATCACATGACGTAGCATCAAATCAAGGCGATGTGGAAGGTTTAGCTTCAAATCCATGTGAAACAAATGATTTAGCTTCAAGTACTTGCGATATAAGTGATATAGCTTCAAATGCTGGCGAAATAACCGAGTTAGCATCAACTCCATGCGAAACCAATGATGTAGCTTCAAATCAATGCGATGTACAATATTTAGCTTCAAATCCATGCGAAACAAATGATTTAGCTTCAAATACTTACGGTATATGAGATATAGCTTCAAATGCTGGCGGTATAAACGAGTTACCTTCAAATCCATGCGAAAGAAATGCTTTAGCTTCAAATACTTGCGATACAAGTGATATAGCTTCAAATGCAGGCGAAATAAACGAGTTAGCTTCAAATCCATGCGGAACACATGATGTAGTTTCAATTCAATGCGATGGATAAGATTTAGTTTCAAATCCAGGCCAAACAAATGATTTGGCTTCAAATACTTGCGATATAAGTGATATAGCTTCGAATTCTGGCGAAATAATCGAGTTAGCTTCAACTCCATGCTATACATATGATGTAGCTTCAAATCAATACGATGTAGAAGGTTTGGCTTCAGATCCATGCGAAAAAAATGATTTAGATTCAAATACTTGCGATATAAGTGATATAGCTTCAAATGCGGGCGAATTAACCGAGTTAGCATCAAATGCATGCGAAACACATGATGTAGCTTCAAATCAATGCGATGTATAATATTTAGCTTCAAATCCATGCGAAACAAATGATTTAGATTCAAATACTTGCGATATATGTGATATAGCTTCAAATGCTGGCGAAATAGACGAGTTGGCTTCACATCCATGCGGAACACATGGTGTAGCTTCAAATCAATGCGATGTAGCTGGTTTAGATTCAAATCCATGCGAAACAATTGATTTAGCTTCAAATACTTGCGATATAAGTGATATATCTTCAAATGTTGGCGAAATAATCGAGTTAGCTTCAAATCCATGCGAAACACATGACGTAGCTTCAAATCAATGCGATGTAGAAGGATTAGCTACAAATCCATGCGAAACAAATGGTTTAGCTTCAAATACTTGCGATATAATTGATATATTTTCAAATTACGGCGAAATAATCGAGTTACCTTCAAATACATGCGATGTAGAAGGTTTCGCTTCAGATCTACGGGAAACAAATGATTTAGCTTCAAATACTTGCGATATAAGTTGTCTAGCATCAAATGCTGGCGAAATAATCGAGTTAGCTTCAAATCCATGCGAATCACATGATGTAGTTTCAAATCAATGCTATGTAGAAGGTTTAACTACAAATCCAAGCGAAAGATATGATGTAACTTCAAATCAATGCGATGTAGAAGGTTTGGCTTCAGATCCACGGGAAAGAAATGATTTAGCTTCAAATACTTGCGATATAAATGATATAGCTTCACATGCTGGCGAAATAACCGAGTTAGATTGAAATGCATACGAAACACATGATGTAGGTTCAAATCAAAGCGATGTAGAAGGATTAGTTTCAAATCCATGTCAAACAAATGGTTTTGATTGAAATACTTGTGATTTACGTGATATAGCTTCAAATGCAGGCGAAACAAACGCTTTAGCTTCAAATCCATGCGAATCACATAATTTAGTTTCAAATTCATGCGAAACACATGGTTTAGCTTCAAATTCATGCGAAACAAATGATTTAGCTTCAAATACTTGCGATATAAGTGTTATAGCTCCAAATGCTGGCGAAATAAACGAGTTGGCTTCAAATCTATGCGAAACACATGATGTAGCTTCAAATCAATGCGATGTAGAAGGTTTAGCTTAAAATCCATGCGAAAGAAATGCTTTAGCTTCAAATACTTGCGATATAAGTGATGTAGCTTCAAATGCAGGCGAAATAAACGAGTTAGCTTCAAATCCATGCGATATATATGATGTAACTTCAAATCAATGCGATGTAAGAAGGTTTGGCTTCAGATCCACGGGAAACAAATGATTTAGCTTCAAATACTTGCGATATAAGTGATATAGCTTCAAATGCTGGAGAAATAACCGTGTTAGCTTGAAATGCATGCGAAACACATGATGTAGGTTCAAATCAAAGCGACGTAGAAGGATTAGTTTCAAATCCATGTCAAAGAAATGATTTTGATTCAAATACTTGTGATTTAATTGATATAGCTTCAAATGAAGGCGAAACAAACGCTTTAGCTTCAAATCCATGCGAAACTCATGGTTTAGCTTCAAATTCATGCGAAACAAATGATTTAGTTTTAAAGACTTGCGATATAAGTGATATAGCTTCAAATGCTGGCGAAATAACCGAGTTAGCTTCAAATGCATGCGAAACACATGATGTAGGTTCAAATCAAAGCGATGTAGAAGGATTAGTTTCAAATCCATGTTAAACAAATGATTTTGATTCAAATACTTGTGATTTAAGTGATATAGCGTCAAATGCAGGCGAAATAAACGATTTAGATTCAAGTCCATGCGGAACACATGATGTAGCTTCAAATCAATGCAATGTGTAAGGTTTAGCTTCAAATCAATGCGATGTATAAGGTTTTGTTTCAAATCCATGCGAAACAAATGATTTAGCTTCAAATACTTGCGATATAAGTGATATAGCATCAAATGCTGGAGAAATAACCGAGTTAGCTTGAAATGCATGCGAAACGCATGATGTAGGTTCAAATCAAAGCGATGTGCAAGGGTTAGCTTCAAATCAATGCGATGTATAAGGTTTAGCTTCAAATCCATGCGAAACAAATGATTTAGCTACAAATACTTGCGATATAAGTGATATGGTTTCAAATTCTGGCGAAATAACCGAGTTAGCTTCAAATCCATGCGGAACACATGATGTAGCTCCAAATCAATGCGATGTAGAAGGTTTGGCTTGAAATCCATGCGAAACAAACGATTTAGCTACAAATACTTGCGATATAAGTGATATAGCTTCAAATGCTGGCGAAATAAACGAGATAGCTTCAAATCCATGCTAAACCCACGATGTAGAATCAAATTAATGCGATGTAGAAGGTTTAGCTTCAAATCCATGCGAAAGAAATGATTTAGCTACAAATACTTGCGATATAAGTGATGTAGCTTCAAATGCTGGTGAAATAAACGAGTTAGCTTCAAATCCATGCGAATCACATGACGTAGCATCAAATCAATGCGATGTAGAAGGTTTAGCTTCAAACCCATGCGAAAGAAATGCTTCAGCTTCAAATACTTGCGATATAAGTGATGTAGCTTCAAATGCAGGCGAAATAAACGAGTTAGCTTCCAATCCATGTGGAACACATGATGGAGCCTCAAATCAATGCGATGTAGATGATTTAGAATCAAATCCATGCGAAACAAATGATTTAGCTACAAATACGTGCGTTATAAGTGATATAGCTTCAAAGGCTCGCGAAATAAACGAGTTGGCTTCAAATCCATTCTAAACCCAAGATGTAGATTCAAATTAATGCGATGTAGAAGGTTTAGCTTCAAATCCATGCGAAAGAAATGCTTTAGCTTCAAATACTTGCGATATAAGAGATATAGTTTCAAATGGTGGCGAAATAATCGAGTTAGCTTCAAATCCATGCGGAACACATGATATATCTTCAAATCAATGCGATGTATAAGGTTTAGCTTCAACTCCATGCGAAACAAATGATTTAGCTTCAAATACTTGCGATATAAGTGATATAGCTTCAAATGCTGGAGAAATAACCGAGTTAGCTTGAAATGCATGCGAAACACATGATGTAGGTTCAAATCAAAGCGACGTAGAAGGATTAGTTTCAAATCCATGTCAAAGAAATGATTTAGCTACAAATACGTGCGTTATAAGTGATGTAGCTTCAAATGCTCGCGAAATAAACGAGTTGGCTTCAAATCCATACGAAACACATGTTGTAGCATCAAATCAAGGCGACGTAGAAGGTTTAGCTTCAAATCCATGTGTAGCAAGCGATTTAAATTCAAATACTTGCGATATAAGTTGTCTAGCGTCAAATGCTGGCGAAATAATCGAGTTAGCTTCAAATCCATGCGAATCACATGATGTAGCTTCAAATCAATGCTATGTAGATGGTTTACAATCAAATCCATGCGAAACAAATGATTTAGCTACAAATACGTGCGTTATAAGTGATATAGCTTCAAATGCTCGCGAAATAAACGAGTTAGCTTCAAATCCATGCGAAACACATGATGTAGCTTCAAATCAATGCAATGTGTAAGGTTTAGCTTCAAATCAATGCGATGTATAAGGTTTAGCTTCAAATCCATGCGAATCACATGACGTAGCATCAAATCAATGCGATGTAGAAGGTTTAGCTTCAAACCCATGCGAAAGAAATGCTTCAGCTTCAAATACTTGCGATATAAGTGATGTAGCTTCAAATGCAGGCGAAATAAACGAGTTAGCTTCCAATCCATGTGGAACACATGATGGAGCCTCAAATCAATGCGATGTAGATGATTTAGAATCAAATCCATGCAAAACAAATGATTTAGCTACAAATACGTGCGTTATAAGTGATATAGCTTCAAATGCTCGCGAAATAAACGAGTTGGCTTCAAATCCATGCTAAACCCAAGATGTAGATTCAAATTAATGCGATGTAGAAGGTTTAGCTTCAAATCCATGCGAAAGAAATACTTTAGCTTCAAATACTTGCGATATAAGAGATATAGTTTCAAATGCTGGCGAAATAATCGAGTTAGCTTCAAATCCATGCGATACATATGATGTAACTTCAAATCAATGCGATGTAAGAAGGTTTGGCTTGAGATCCGCGGGAAACAAATGATTTAGCTTCAAATACTTGCGATATAAGTGATATAGCTTCAAATGCTGGAGAAATAACCGAGTTAGCTTGAAATGCATGCGAAACACATGATGTAGGTTCAAATCAAAGCGATGTAGATGGTTTAGAATCAAATCCATGCGAAACAAATGATTTAGCTTCAAATACTTGCGATATAAGTGATATAGCTTCAAATGCTAGCGAAATAAACGAGTTAGCTTCAAATCCATGCGGAACACATGATATATCTTCAAATCAATGCGATGTATAAGGTTTAGCTTCAACTCCATGCGAAACAAATGATTTAGCTTCAAATACTTGCGATATAAGTGATATAGCTTCAAATGCTGGAGAAATAACCGAGTTAGCTTGAAATGCATGCGAAACACATGATGTAGGTTCAAATCAAAGCGACGTAGAAGGATTAGTTTCAAATCCATATCAAAGAAATGATTTAGCTACAAATACGTGCGTTATAAGTGATGTAGCTTCAAATGCTCGCGAAATAAACGAGTTGGCTTCAAATCCATACGAAACACATGTTGTAGCATCAAATCAAGGCGACGTAGAAGGTTTAGCTTCAAATCCATGTGTAGCAAGCGATTTAAATTCAAATACTTGCGATATAAGTTGTCTAGCGTCAAATGCTGGCGAAATAATCGAGTTAGCTTCAAATCCATGCGAATCACATGATGTAGCTTCAAATCAATGCTATGTAGAAGGTTTATCTTCAAATCCATGCGAATCAAATGATTTAGCTTCAAATACTTGCGATATAAGTGATATAGCTTCAACTACTGGCGAAATAACCGAGTTAGCTTCAAATGCATGCGAAACACACGATGTAGGTTCAAATCAAAGCGATGTAGAAGGATTAGTTTCAAATCCATGTTAAACAAATGATTTTCATTCAAATACTTGTGATTTAAGTGATATAGCTTCAAATGCAGGCGAAATAAACGATTTAGATTCAAGTCCATGCGGAACACATGATGTAGCTTCAAATCAATGCAATGTGTAAGGTTTAGCTTCAAATCAATGCGATGTATAAGGTTTAGCTTCAAATCCATGCGAAACAAATGATTTAGCTTGAAATACTTGCGATATAAGTGATATAGCTTCAAATGCTGGCGAAATAAACGTGTTAGCTACAAATCCATACGAAACACATGATGTAGTTTCAAATCAATGCGATGTAGAAGGTTCAGCTACAAATCCATGTGAAACAAATGATTTAGCTTCAAATACTAGCGATATAAGTGATATAGTTTCAAATTCAGGCGAAATAATCGAGTTAGCTTCAAATCCATGCGGAACACATGATGTAGCTTCAAATCAATGCGATGTAGAAGGTTTGGCTTGAAATCCATGCGAAACAAATGATTTAGCTTCACATACTTGTGATATAAGTGATATAGCTTCAAATGCTGACGAAATAAACGAGATAGCTTCAAATCCATGCGAAACCCACGATGTAGCTTCAAATTAATGCGATGTAGAAGGTTTAGCTTCAAATCCATGCGAAACAAATGATTTAGCTACAAATACTTGCGATATAAGTTATATAGCTTCAAATGCTGGCGAAATAAACGAGTTGGCTTCAAATCCATGCGAAACACCTGTTGTAGCATCAAATCAATGCGATAAAGAAGGCTTAGCTTCAAATAAATGCGAAAGAAATGCTTTAGCTCCAAATACTTGCGATATAAGAGATATAGTTTCAAATGCTGGCGAAATAATCGAGTTAGCTTCAAATCCATGCGATATATATGATGTAACTTCAAATCAATGCGATGTAAGAAGGTTTGGCTTCAGATCCACGGGAAACAAATGATTTAGCTTCAAATACTTGCGAAACTCATGGTTTAGCTTCAAATTCATGCGAAACAAATGATTTAGTTTTAAAGACTTGCGATATAAGTGATATAGCTTCAAATGCTGGCGAAATAAACGAGATAGCTCCAAATCCATGCGAAACACATGATGTAGTTTCAAATCAATGCGATGTAGATGGTTTAGAATCAAATCCATTCGAAACAAATGATTTAGCTTCAAATACTTGCGATATAAGTGATATAGCTTCAAATGCTAACGAAATAAACGAGTTTGCTTCAAATCCATGCGGAACACATGATATAGCTTCCAATCAATGCGATGTATAAGGTTTAGCTTCAACTCCATGCGAAACAAATGATTTAGCTTCAAATACTGGCGATATAAGTGATATAGCTTCAAATTCTGGCGAAATAATCGAGTTAGCTTCAATTCCATGCGGAACACATGATGTAGCTTCAAATCAATGCGATGTAGATGGTTTACAATCAAATCCATGCGAAACAAATGATTTAGCTACAAATACGTGCGTTATAAGTGATATAGCTTCAAATGCTCGCGAAATAAACGAGTTAGCTTCAAATCCATGCGAAACACATGATGTAGCTTCAAATCAATGCAATGTGTAAGGTTTAGCTTCAAATCAATGCGATGTATAAGGTTTAGCTTCAAATCCATGCGAATCAAATGATTCAGCTTCAAATACTTGCGACATAAGTGATATAGCTTCAAATACAGGCGAAATAAACGAGATAGCTTAAAATCCATGCGAAACCCACGATGTAGCTTCAAATAAATGCGATGTAGAAGGTTTGGCTTGAAATTCATGCGAAAGAGATGTTTTAGCTTCAAATACTTGCGATCTAAGTGATATAGCTTCAAATGCTGGCGAAATAAACGAGATAGCTTCAAATCCATGCTAAACCCACGATGTAGATTCAAATTAATGCGATGTAGGAGGTTTAGCTTAAAATCCATGCGAAAAAAATGATTTAGATTCAAATACTTGCGATATAAGTGATATAGCTTCAAATGCTGGCGAATTAACCGAGTTAGCATCAAATGCATGCGAAACACATGATGTAGGTTCAAATCAATGCGATGTATAAGGTTTAGCTTCAAATCCATGCGAAACAAATGATTTAGCTTGAAATACTTGCGATATAAGTGATATAGCTTCAAATGCTGGCGAAATAAACGAGTTAGCTACAAATCCATACGAAACACATGATGTAGTTTCAAATCAATGCGATGTAGAAGGTTCAGCTACAAATCCATGTGAAACAAATGATTTAGCTTCAAATACTAGCGATATAAGTGATATAGTTTCAAATTCAGGCGAAATAATCGAGTTAGCTTCAAATCCATGCGGAACACATGATGTAGCTTCAAATCAATGCGATGTAGAAGGTTTGGCTTGAAATCCATGCGAAACAAATGATTTAGCTTCACATACTTGTGATATAAGTGATATAGCTTCAAATGCTGACGAAATAAACGAGATAGCTTCAAATCCATGCGAAACCCACGATGTAGCTTCAAATTAATGCGATGTAGAAGGTTTAGCTTCAAATCCATGCGAAACAAATGATTTAGCTACAAATACTTGCGATATAAGTTATATAGCTTCAAATGCTGGCGAAATAAACGAGTTGGCTTCAAATCCATGCGAAACACCTGTTGTAGCATCAAATCAATGCGATAAAGAAGGCTTAGCTTCAAATACATGCGAAAGAAATGCTTTAGCTCCAAATACTTGCGATATAAGAGATATAGTTTCAAATGCTGGCGAAATAATCGAGTTAGCTTCAAATCCATGCGATACATATGATGTAACTTCAAATCAATGCGATGTAAGAAGGTTTGGCTTCAGATCCACGGGAAACAAATGATTTAGCTTCAAATACTTGCGATATAAGTGATATAGCTTCAAATGCTGGAGACATAACCGTGTTAGCTTGAAATGCATGCGAAACACATGATGTAGGTTCAAATCAAAGCGACGTAGAAGGATTAGTTTCAAATCCATGTCAAAGAAATGATTTTGATTCAAATACTTGTGATTTAATTGATATAGCTTCAAATGAAGGCGAAATAAACGCTTTAGCTTCAAATCAATGCGAAACTCATGGTTTAGCTTCAAATTCATGCGAAACAAATGATTTAGTTTTAAAGACTTGCGATATAAGTGATATAGCTTCAAATGCTGGCGAAATAAACGAGATAGCTCCAAATCCATGCGAAACACATGATGTAGTTTCAAATCAATGCGATGTAGATGGTTTAGCATCAAATCCATTCGAAACAAATGATTTAGCTTCAAATACTTGCGATATAAGTGATATAGCTTCAAATGCTAGCGAAATAAACGAGTTTGCTTCAAATCCATGCGGAACACATGATATAGCTTCCAATCAATGCGATGTATAAGGTTTAGCTTCAACTCCATGCGAAACAAATGATTTAGCTTCAAATACTGGCGATATAAGTGATATAGCTTCAAATTCTGGCGAAATAATCGAGTTAGCTTCAATTCCATGCGGAACACATGATGTAGCTTCAAATCAATGCGATGTAGATGGTTTACAATCAAATCCATGCGAAACAAATGATTTAGCTACAAATACGTGCGTTATAAGTGATATAGCTTCAAATGCTCGCGAAATAAACGAGTTAGCTTCAAATCCATGCGAAACACATGATGTAGCTTCAAATCAATGCAATGTGTAAGGTTTAGCTTCAAATCAATGCGATGTATAAGGTTTAGCTTCAAATCCATGCGAATCAAATGATTTAGCTTCAAATACTTGCGACATAAGTGATATAGCTTCAAATACAGGCGAAATAAACGAGATAGCTTAAAATCCATGCGAAACCCACGATGTAGCTTCAAATAAATGCGATGTAGAAGGTTTGGCTTGAAATTCATGCGAAAGAGATGTTTTAGCTTCAAATACTTGCGATCTAAGTGATATAGCTTCAAATGCTGGCGAAATAAACGAGATAGCTTCAAATCCATGCTAAACCCACGATGTAGATTCAAATTAATGCGATGTAGAAGGTTTAGCTTAAAATCCATGCGAAAAAAATGATTTAGATTCAAATACTTGCGATATAAGTGATATAGCTTCAAATGCTGGCGAATTAACCGAGTTAGCATCAAATGCATGCGAAACACATGATGTAGCTTCAAATCAATGCGATGTATAATATTTAGCTTCAAATCCATGCGAAACAAATGATTTAGATTCAAATACTTGTCAAAGAAAGGAGTTAGCTTCAAATTCATGCGAAACACATGATGTAGCTTCAAATCAATGCGATGTAGAAGGTTTAGCTACAAATCCATGCGAAACAAATGATTTAGCTTCAAATACATGCGATATATGTGATATAGCTTCAAATGCTGGCGAAATAGACGAGTTGGCTTCACATCCATGCGGAACACATGGTGTAGCTTCAAATCAATGCGATGTAGCTGGTTTAGATTCAAATCCATGCGAAACAATTGATTTAGCTTCAAATACTTGCGATCTAAGTGATATAGCTTCAAATGCTGGCGAAATAAACGAGATAGCTTCAAATCCATGCTAAACCCACGATGTAGATTCAAATTAATGCGATGTAGAAGGTTTAGCTTCAAATCCATGCGAAAGAAATGATTTAGCTACAAATACTTGCGATATAAGTGATGTAGCTTCAAATGCTGGTGAAATAAACGAGTTAGCTTCAAATCCATGCGAATCACATGACGTAGCATCAAATCAATGCGATGTAGAAGGTTTAGCTTCAAACCCATGCGAAAGAAATGCTTCAGCTTCAAATACTTGCGATATAAGTGATGTAGCTTCAAATGCAGGCGAAATAAACGAGTTAGCTTCCAATCCATGTGGAACACATGATGGAGCCTCAAATCAATGCGATGTAGATGATTTAGAATCAAATCCATGCAAAACAAATGATTTAGCTACAAATACGTGCGTTATAAGTGATATAGCTTCAAATGCTCGCGAAATAAACGAGTTGGCTTCAAATCCATGCTAAACCCAAGATGTAGATTCAAATTAATGCGATGTAGAAGGTTTAGCTTCAAATCCATGCGAAAGAAATGCTTTAGCTTCAAATACTTGCGATATAAGAGATATAGTTTCAAATGCTGGCGAAATAATCGAGTTAGCTTCGAATCCATGCGATACATATGATGTAACTTCAAATCAATGCGATGTAAGAAAGTTTGGCTTGAGATCCGCGGGAAACAAATGATTTAGCTTCAAATACTTGCGATATAAGTGATATAGCTTCAAATGCTGGAGAAATAACCGAGTTAGCTTGAAATGCATGCGAATCACATGATGTAGGTTCAAATCAAAGCGATGTAGATGGTTTAGAATCAAATCCATGCGAAACAAATGATTTAGCTTCAAATACTTGCGATATAAGTGATATAGCTTCAAATGCTAGCGAAATAAACGAGTTAGCTTCAAATCCATGCGGAACACATGATATAGCTTCAAATCAATGCGATGTAGAAGGTTTAGCTTCAAATCCATGCGAATCAAATTATTTAGCTTCAAATACTTGTGATATATGTGATATAGCTTCAAATGCTGGCGAAATAGACGAGTTGGCTTCAAATAAATGCGGAACACATGGTGTACCTTAAAATCAATGCGATGTAGCTGGTTTAGATTCAAATCCATGCGAAACAAATGATTTAGCTTCAAATACTTGCGATATAAGTGATATAGCTTCAAATGCTGGCGAAATAAACGAGTAGCTTCAAATCCTTGCGAAACACATGATGTAGCTTCAAATACTTGCGATATAAGTGATATAGTTTCAAATGTTGGCGAAATAATCGAGTTAGCATCAAATACAGGCGAAACATATGATGTATCTTCAAATCAATGCGATGTAGATAGTCTGGCTTCAAATCCACGGGAAAGAAATGATTTAGCTTCAAATACTTGCGATATAAATGATATAGCTTCACATGCTGGCGAAATAACCGAGCTAGCTTGAAATGCATGCGAAACACATAATGTAGGTTCAAATCAAAGCTATGTAGAAGGATTAGTTTCAAATCCATGTCAAAGAAATGATTTTGATTCAAATACTTGTGATTTAAGTGATATAGCTTCAAATGCAGGCCAAAGAAACCCTTTAGCTTCAAATCCATGCGAATCACATAATTTAGCTTCAAATTCATACGACACACATGGTTTTGCTTCAAATTCATGCGAAACAAATGATTTAGTTTCAAATACTTGCGATATAAGTGATATAGCTTCAAATGCTGGCGAAATAATCGAGTTAGCTCCAAATCCATGCGAAACAGATGATGTAGCTTCAAATCAATGCGAAACCCATGATGTAGCTTCAAATTAATGCGATGTAGATTGTTTAGCTTCAAGTCCATGCGAAACAAATGATTTAGTTTCAAATACTTGCGATATAAGTGATATAGCTTCAAATGTTGGCGAAATAATGGAGTTAGCTTCAAATCCATGCGAAACACATGACGTAGCTTCAAATCAATGCGATGTAGAAGGTTTAGCTACAAATCCATGCGAAACAAATGATTCAGCCTCAAATACTTGCGATATAATTGATATAGTTTCAAATTATGCCGAAATAATCGAGTTAGCTTCAAATCCAAGCGAAACACATGATGTAGCTTCAAATCAATGCGATGTAGTATGATTATCTTCAAATCCAGGCGAAACATATGATTTAGCTTCAAATACTTGTCAAACAAACGAGTTAGCTTCAAATGCATGCGGAACACATGATGTAGCTTCAAATCAATGCGATGTAGAAGGTTTGGCTTCAGATCCATCCGAAACAAATGATTTAACTTCAAATACTTGCGATCTAAGTGGTCTAGCATCAAATGCTTGTGAAATAATCGAGTTAGCTTCTAATCCATGCGAAACACATGACGTAGCTTCAAATCAATGCGATGTAGAAGGATTAGCTAGAAATCCATGCGAAACAAATGATTTAGCTTCAAATACTTGCGATATAATTGATATATCTTCAAATTATGGCGAAATAATCGAGTTACCTTCAAATCAATGCGATGTAGAAGGTTTAGCTTCAAATCCATGCGAATCAAATTATTTAGCTTCAAATACTTGCGATATATGTGATATAGCTTCAAATGCTGGCGAAATAGACGAGTTGGCTTCAAATAAATGCGGAACACATGGTGTACCTTCAAATCAATGCGATGTAGCTGGTTTAGATTAAATCCACGGGAAAGAAATGATTTAGCTTCAAATACTTGCGATATAAATGATATAGCTTCACATGCTGGCGAAATAACCGAGTTAGCTTGAAATGCATGCGAAACACATAATGTAGGTTCAAATCAAAGCTATGTAGAAGGATTAGTTTCAAATCCATGTCAAAGAAATGATTTTGATTCAAATACTTGTGATTTAAGTGATATAGCTTCAAATGCAGGCCAAAGAAACCCTTTAGCTTCAAATCCATGCGAATCACATAATTTAGCTTCAAATTCATACGACACACATGGTTTTGCTTCAAATTCATGCGAAACAAATGATTTAGTTTCAAATACTTGCGATATAAGTGATATAGCTTCAAATGCTGTCGAAATAATCGAGTTAGCTCCAAATCCATGCGAAACAGATGATGTAGCTTCAAATCAATGCGAAACCCATGATGTAGCTTCAAATTAATGCGATGTAGATTGTTTAGCTTCAAGTCCATGCGAAACAAATGATTTAGTTTCAAATACTTGCGATATAAGTGATATAGCTTCAAATGTTGGCGAAATAATGGAGTTAGCTTCAAATCCATGCGAAACACATGACGTAGCTTCAAATCAATGCGATGTAGAAGGTTTAGCTACAAATCCATGCGAAACAAATGATTCAGCCTCAAATACTTGCGATATAATTGATATAGTTTCAAATTATGCCGAAATAATCGAGTTAGCTTCAAATCCAAGCGAAACACATGATGTAGCTTCAAATCAATGCGATGTAGTATGATTATCTTCAAATCCAGGCGAAACATATGATTTAGCTTCAAATACTTGTCAAACAAACGAGTTAGCTTCAAATGCATGCGGAACACATGATGTAGCTTCAAATCAATGCGATGTAGAAGGTTTGGCTTCAGATCCATCCGAAACAAATGATTTAACTTCAAATACTTGCGATCTAAGTGGTCTAGCATCAAATGCTTGTGAAATAATCGAGTTAGCTTCTAATCCATGCGAAACACATGACGTAGCTTCAAATCAATGCGATGTAGAAGGATTAGCTAGAAATCCATGCGAAACAAATGATTTAGCTTCAAATACTTGCGATATAATTGATATATCTTCAAATTATGGCGAAATAATCGAGTTACCTTCAAATCAATGCGATGTAGAAGGTTTAGCTTCAAATCCATGCGAATCAAATTATTTAGCTTCAAATACTTGCGATATATGTGATATAGCTTCAAATGCTGGCGAAATAGACGAGTTGGCTTCAAATAAATGCGGAACACATGGTGTACCTTCAAATCAATGCGATGTAGCTGGTTTAGATTAAATCCACGGGAAAGAAATGATTTAGCTTCAAATACTTGCGATATAAATGATATAGCTTCACATGCTGGCGAAATAACCGAGTTAGCTTGAAATGCATGCGAAACACATAATGTAGGTTCAAATCAAAGCTATGTAGAAGGATTAGTTTCAAATCCATGTCAAAGAAATGATTTTGATTCAAATACTTGTGATTTAAGTGATATAGCTTCAAATGCAGGCCAAAGAAACCCTTTAGCTTCAAATCCATGCGAATCACATAATTTAGCTTCAAATTCATACGACACACATGGTTTTGCTTCAAATTCATGCGAAACAAATGATTTAGTTTCAAATACTTGCGATATAAGTGATATAGCTTCAAATGCTGGCGAAATAATCGAGTTAGCTCCAAATCCATGCGAAACAGATGATGTAGCTTCAAATCAATGCGAAACCCATGATGTAGCTTCAAATCAATGCGATGTAGAAGGTTTAGCTTCAAATCCATGCGAATCAAATTATTTAGCTTCAAATACTTGCGATATATGTGATATAGCTTCAAATGCCGGCGAAATAAACGAGTTGGCTTCAAATCCATGCGAAACACATGATGTAGCTACAAATTAATGCGATGTTGAAGGTTTAGCTTCAAATCCACGCGAAACAAATGACTAAGCTTCAAATACTTGCGATATAAGTGATCTAGCTTCAAATTCTGGCGAAATAATCGAGTTAGCTTCAACTCCATGCGATACATATGATGTAGCTTCAAATCAATACGATGTAGAAGGTTTGGCTTCAGATCCATGCGAAACAAATGATTTAGTTTCAAATACTTGCGATATAAGTGATATAGCTTCAAATGCTGGCGAATTAACCGAGTTACCTTCAAATCCATGCGAAACACATGATATAGCTTCAAATCAATGCGATGTAGAAGGTTTAGCTTCAAATAAATGCGAAACAAGTGATTTAGCTTCAAATACTTGCGATATAAGTGATATAGCTTCAAATGCTGGCGAAATTAACGAGTTAGCTTCAAATCCATGCGAAACACATGATGTAGCTTCAAATCAATGCAATGTAGATTGTTTAGCTTCAAATCCATGCGAAACAAATGATTTATCTTCAAATATTTGTGATATAAGTAATATAGCTTCAAATGCTGGCGAAACAATCGAGTTTGCATCAAATCCAAGCGAAACACATGATGTAGCTTCAAATCATTGCGATGTAATTGGATTATCTTCAAATCCAAGCGAAACTAATGATTTAGCTTCAAATACTTGTCAAACAATGGAGTTAGCTTCAAATTCATGCGAAACACATGATTTAGCTTCAAATACTTGCGATATAAGTGATATAGCTTCAAATGCTGGCGAAATAAACGAGTAGCTTCAAATCCTTGCGAAACACATGATGTAGCTTCAAATACTTGCGATATAAGTGATATAGTTTCAAATATTGGCGAAATAATCGAGTTAGCTTCAAATACAGGCGAAACATATGATGTATCTTGAAATCAATGCGATGTAGATAGTTTGGCTTCAAATCCACGGGAAAGAAATGATTTAGCTTCAAATACTTGCGATATAAATGATATAGCTTCACATGCTGGCGAAATAACCGAGTTAGCTTGAAATGCATGCGAAACACATAATGTAGGTTCAAATCAAAGCTATGTAGAAGGATTAGTTTCAAATCCATGTCAAAGAAATGATTTTGATTCAAATACTTGTGATTTAAGTGATATAGCTTCAAATGCAGGCCAAAGAAACCCTTTAGCTTCAAATCCATGCGAATCACATAATTTAGCTTCAAATTCATACGACACACATGGTTTTGCTTCAAATTCATGCGAAACAAATGATTTAGTTTCAAATACTTGCGATATAAGTGATATAGCTTCAAATGCTGGCGAAATAATCGAGTTAGCTCCAAATCCATGCGAAACAGATGATGTAGCTTCAAATCAATGCGAAACCCATGATGTAGCTTCAAATTAATGCGATGTAGATTGTTTAGCTTCAAGTCCATGCGAAACAAATGATTTAGTTTCAAATACTTGCGATATAAGTGATATAGCTTCAAATGTTGGCGAAATAATCGAGTTAGCTTCAAATCCATGCGAAACACATGACGTAGCTTCAAATCAATGCGATGTAGAAGGTTTAGCTACAAATCCATGCGAAACAAATGATTCAGCCTCAAATACTTGCGATATAATTTATATAGTTTCAAATTATGCCGAAATAATCGAGTTAGCTTCAAATCCATGCGAACACATAATGTAGCTTCAAATCAATGCGATGTAGTAGGATTATCTTCAAATCCAGGCGAAACAAATGATTTAGCTTTAAATACTTGTCAAACAAAGGAGTTAGCTTCAAATCCATGCGAAACACATGACGTAGCTTCAAATCAATGCGATGTAAAAGGATTAGCTACAAATCCATGCGAAACAAATGATTTAGCTTCAAATACTTGCGATATAATTGATATATTTTCAAATTATGGCGAAATAATCGAGTTACCTTCAAATACATGCGATGTAGAAGGTTTCGCTTCAGATCTACAGGAAACAAATGATTTAGCTTCAAATACTTGCGATATAAGCGACATAGCTTCAAATGCAGGCGACACAAACGCTTTAGCTTCAAATCCATACGAATCACATGATGTAGCTTCAAATCAATGCGATCTAGATTGTTTAGCTTCAAATCCATACGAAACAAAAGATTTAGCTTCAAATATTTGCGATATAAGTAATATAGCTTCAAATGCTGGCGAAATAATCGAGTTAGTTTCAAATCCAAGCGAAACACATGATGTAGCTTCAAATCAATGCGATGTAGTAGGATTATCTTCAAATCCATGCGAAACAAATGATTTAGCTTCAAATACTTGCGATATAATTGATATATCTTCAAATTATGGCGAAATAATCGAGTTACCTTCAAATCAATGCGATGTAGAAGGTTTAGCTTCAAATCCATGCGAATCAAATTATTTAGCTTCAAATACTTGCGATATATGTGATATAGCTTCAAATGCTGGCGAAATAGACGAGTTGGCTTCAAATAAATGCGGAACACATGGTGTACCTTCAAATCAATGCGATGTAGCTGGTTTAGAATCAAATCCATGCGAAACAAATGATTTAGCTTCAAATACTTGCGATATAAGTGGTCTAGCATCAAATGCTGGCGAAATAATCGAGTTATCTTCAAATCGATGCCAATCACATGATGTAGCTTCAAATCAATGCGATGTAGAAGGCTTGGCTTCAGATCCATACGAAACAAATGATTTAGCTTCAAATACTTGCGATATAAGTGATATAGCTTCAAATGCTGACGAAATAAACGAGTTACATTCAACTCCATGCGACACACATTATATATCTTCAAATCAAAGCGATGTAGATTGTTTAGCTTCAAATCCATGCGGAACAAACGATTTAGCTTCACATATTTGCGATATATGTGATATAGCTTCAAATGCTGGCGAAATAGACGAGTAGGCTTCAAATCCATGCGGAATACATGATGTAGTTTCAAATCAATGCGATATAGCTGGTTTAGATTCAAATCCATGCGAAACAAATGATTTAGCTTCAAATACTTGCGATATAAGTCATATAGCTTCAAATGCTGGCGAAATTAACGAGTTAGCTTCAAATCCATGCGAAACACATGATGTAGCTTCAAATCAATGCGATGTAGAAGGTTTAGCTTCAAATAAATGCAAAACAAATGATTTAGCTTCAAATACTTGCGATATAAGTGATATAGCTTCAAATGCTGGCGAAATTAACGAGTTAGCTTCAAATCCATGCGAAACACATGATGTAGCTTCAAATCAATGCGATGTAGATTGTTTAGCTTCAAATCCATGCGAAACAAATGATTTATCTTCAAATATTTGTGATATAAGTAATATAGCTTCAAATGCTGGCGAAACAATCGAGTTTGCATCAAATCCAAGCGAAACACATGATGTAGCTTCAAATCATTGCGATGTAATAGGATTATCTTCAAATCCAAGCGAAACAAATTATTTAGCTTCAAATACTTGTCAAACAATGGAGTTAGATTCAAATTCATGCGAAACACATGATTTAGCTTCAAATACTTGCGATATAAGTGATATAGCTTCAAATGCTGGCGAAATAAACGAGTAGCTTCAAATCCTTGCGAAACACATGATGTAGCTTCAAATACTTGCGATATAAGTGATATAGTTTCAAATGCAGGCCAAAGAAACCCTTTAGCTTCAAATCCATGCGAATCACATAATTTAGCTTCAAATTCATACGACACACATGGTTTTGCTTCAAATTCATGCGAAACAAATGATTTAGTTTCAAATACTTGCGATATAAGTGATATAGCTTCAAATGTTGGCGAAATAATGGAGTTAGCTTCAAATCCATGCGAAACACATGACGTAGCTTCAAATCAATGCGATGTAGAAGGTTTAGCTACAAATCCATGCGAAACAAATGATTCAGCCTCAAATACTTGCGATATAATTGATATAGTTTCAAATTATGCCGAAATAATCGAGTTAGCTTCAAATCCAAGCGAAACACATGATGTAGCTTCAAATCAATGCGATGTAGTATGATTATCTTCAAATCCAGGCGAAACATATGATTTAGCTTCAAATACTTGTCAACAAACGAGTTAGCTTCAAATGCATGCGGAACACATGATGTAGCTTCAAATCAATGCGATGTAGAAGGTTTGGCTTCAGATCCATCGAAACAAATGATTTAACTTCAAATACTTGCGATCTAAGTGGTCTAGCATCAAATGCTTGTGAAATAATCGAGTTAGCTTCTAATCCATGCGAAACACATGACGTAGCTTCAAATCAATGCGATGTAGAAGGATTAGCTAGAAATCCATGCGAAACAAATGATTTAGCTTCAAATACTTGCGATATAATTGATATATCTTCAAATTATGGCGAAATAATCGAGTTACCTTCAAATCAATGCGATGTAGAAGGTTTAGCTTCAAATCCATGCGAATCAAATTATTTAGCTTCAAATACTTGCGATATATGTGATATAGCTTCAAATGCTGGCGAAATAGACGAGTTGGCTTCAAATAAATGCGGAACACATGGTGTACCTTCAAATCAATGCGAATGCGATGTAGCTGGTTTAGATTAAATCACGGGAAAGAAATGATTTAGCTTCAAATACTTGCGATATAAATGATATAGCTTCACATGCTGGCGAAATAACCGAGTTAGCTTGAATGCATGCGAAACACATAATGTAGGTTCAAATCAAAGCTATGTAGAAGGATTAGTTTCAAATCCATGTCAAAGAAATGATTTTGATTCAAATACTTGTGATTTAAGTGATATAGCTTCAAATGCAGGCCAAAGAAACCCTTTAGCTTCAAATCCATGCGAATCACATAATTTAGCTTCAAATTCATACGACACACATGGTTTTGCTTCAAATTCATGCGAAACAAATGATTTAGTTTCAAATACTTGCGATATAAGTGATATAGCTTCAAATGCTGGCGAAATAATCGAGGTTAGCTCCAAATCCATGCGAAACAGATGATGTAGCTTCAAATCAATGCGAAACCCATGATGTAGCTTCAAATTAATGCGATGTAGATTGTTTAGCTTCACGTCCATGCGAAACAAATGATTTAGTTTCAAATACTTGCGATATAAGTGATATAGCTTCAAATGTTGGCGAAATAATCGAGTTAGCTTCAAATCCATGCGAAACACATGACGTAGCTTCAAATCAATGCGATGTAGAAGGTTTAGCTACAAATCCATGCGAAACAAATGATTCAGCCTCAAATACTTGCGATATAATTTATATAGTTTCAAATTATGCCGAAATAATCGAGTTAGCTTCAAATCCATGCGAACACATAATGTAGCTTCAAATCAATGCGATGTAGTAGGATTATCCTCAAATCCAGGCGAAACAAATGATTTAGCTTCAAATACTTGTCAAACAAAGGAGTTAGCTTCAAATCCATGCGAAACACATGACGTAGCTTCAAATCAATGCGATGTAAAAGGATTAGCTACAAATCCATGCGAAACAAATGATTTAGCTTCAAATACTTGCGATATAATTGATATATTTTCAAATTATGGCGAAATAATCGAGTTACCTTCAAATACATGCGATGTAGAAGGTTTCGCTTCAGATCTACAGGAAACAAATGATTTAGCTTCAAATACTTGCGATATAAGCGACATAGCTTCAAATGCAGGCGACACAAACGCTTTAGCTTCAAATCCATGCGAATCACATGATGTAGCTTCAAATCAATGCGATCTAGATTGTTTAGCTTCAAATCCATACGAAACAAAAGATTTAGCTTCAAATATTTGCGATATAAGTAATATAGCTGCAAATGCTGGCGAAATAATCGAGTTAGTTTTCAAATCCAAGCGGAACACATGATGTAGCTTCAAATCAATGCGATGTAGTAGGATTATCTTCAAATCCAGGCGAAACATATGATTTAGCTTCAAATACTTGTCAAACAAACGTGTTAGCTTCAAATGCATGCGAAACACATGATGTAGCTTCAATCAATGCGATGTAGAAGGTTTAGCTTCAAATCCATGCGAAACAAATGATTTAGCTTCAAATACTTGCGATGTACGTGATATAGCTTCAATTGCAGTGGAGCGAACGAGTTAGCTTCAAATCAATGCGAAACACATGATATACATTCATATCAATGCGTTGTAGATTGTTTAGCTTCAAATCCATGCGAAACAAATGATTTAGCTTCAAATACTTGCGATATAAGTGATATATCTTCAAATGTTGGCGAAATAATCGAGTTAGCTTCAAATCTATGCGAAACACATGACGTAGCTTCAAATCAATGCGATGTAGAAGGATTAGCTAGAAATCCATGCGAAACAAATGATTTAGCTTCAAATACTTGCGATATAATTGATATATCTTCAAATTATGGCGAAATAATCGAGTTACCTTCAAATCAATGCGATGTAGAAGGTTTAGCTTCAAATCCATGCGAATCAATTATTTAGCTTCAAATACTTGCGATATATGTGATATAGCTTCAAATGCTGGCGAAATAGACGAGTTGGCTTCAAATAAATGCGGAACACATGGTGTACCTTCAAATCAATGCGATGTAGCTGGTTTAGAATCAAATCCATGCGAAACAAATGATTTAGCTTCAAATACTTGCGATATAAGTGGTCTAGCATCAAATGCTGGCGAAATAATCGAGTTACCTTCAAATCGATGCCAATCACATGATGTAGCTTCAAATCAATGCGATGTAGAAGGCTTGGCTTCAGATCCATACGAAACAAATGATTTAGCTTCAAATACTTGCGATATAAGTGATATAGCTTCAAAGCTGACGAAATAAACGAGTTACATTCAACTCCATGCGACACACAATATATATCTTCAAATCAAAGCGATGTAGATTGTTTAGCTTCAAATCCATGCGGAACAAACGATTTAGCTTCACATATTTGCGATATATGTGATATAGCTTCAAATGCTGGCGAAATAGACGAGTAGGCTTCAAATCCATGCGGAATACATGAGGTAGTTTCAAATCAATGCGATGTAGCTGGTTTAGATTCAAATCCATGCGAAACAAATGATTTAGCTTCAAATACTTGCGATATAAGTCATATAGCTTCAAATGCTGGCGAAATTAACGAGTTAGCTTCAAATCCATGCGAAACACATGATGTAGCTTCAAATCAATGCGATTGTAGAAGGTTTAGCTTCAAATAAATGCAAAACAAGTGATTTAGCTTCAAATACTTGCGATATAAGTGATATAGCTTCAAATGCTGGCGAAATTAACGAGTTAGCTTCAAATCCATGCGAAACACATGATGTAGCTTCAAATCAATGCGATGTAGATTGTTTAGCTTCAAATCCATGCGAAACAAATGATTTATCTTCAAATATTTGTGATATAAGTAATATAGCTTCAAATGCTGGCGAAACAATCGAGTTTGCATCAAATCCAAGCGAAACACATGATGTAGCTTCAAATCATTGCGATGTAATAGGATTATCTTCAAATCCAAGCGAAACAAATTATTTAGCTTCAAATACTTGTCAAACAATGGAGTTAGAATTCAAATTCATGCGAAATACATGATTTAGCTTCAAATACTTGCGATATAAGTGATATAGCTTCAAATGCTGGCGAAATAAACGAGTAGCTTCAAATCCTTGCGAAACACATGATGTAGCTTCAAATACTTGCGATATAAGTGATATAGTTTCAAATGCAGGCAAAAGAAACCCTTTAGCTTCAAATCCATGCGAATCACATAATTTAGCTTCAAATTCATACGACACACATGGTTTTGCTTCAAATTCATGCGAAACAAATGATTTAGTTTCAAATACTTGCGATATAAGTGATATAGCTTCAAATGTTGGCGAAATAATGGAGTTAGCTTCAAATCCATGCGAAACACATGACGTAGCTTCAAATCAATGCGATGTAGAAGGTTTAGCTACAAATCCATGCGAAACAAATGATTCAGCCTCAAATACTTGCGATATAATTGATATAGTTTCAAATTATGCCGAAATAATCGAGTTAGCTTCAAATCCAAGCGAAACACATGATGTAGCTTCAAATCAATGCGATGTAGTATGATTATCTTCAAATCCAGGCGAAACATATGATTTAGCTTCAAATACTTGTCAAACAAACGAGTTAGCTTCAAATGCATGCGGAAACACATGATGTAGCTTCAAATCAATGCGATGTAGAAGGTTTGGCTTCAGATCCATCCGAAACAAATGATTTAACTTCAAATACTTGCGATCTAAGTGGTCTAGCATCAAATGCTTGTGAAGTAATCGAGTTAGCTTCTAATCCATGCGAAACACATGACGTAGCTTCAAATCAATGCGATGTAGAAGGATTAGCTAGAAATCCATGCGAAACAAATGATTTAGCTTCAAATACTTGCGATATAATTGATATATCTTCAAATTATGGCGAAATAATCGAGTTACCTTCAAATCAATGCGATGTAGAAGGTTTAGCTTCAAATCCATGCGAATCAAATTATTTAGCTTCAAATACTTGCGATATATGTGATATAGCTTCAAATGCTGGCGAAATAGACGAGTTGGCTTCAAATAAATGCGGAACACATGGTGTACCTTCAAATCAATGCGATGTAGCTGGTTTAGATTAAATCCACGGGAATGAAATGATTTAGCTTCAAATACTTGCGATATAAATGATATAGCTTCACATGCTGGCGAAATAACCGAGTTAGCTTGAAATGCATGCGAAACACATAATGTAGGTTCAAATCAAAGCTATGTAGAAGGATTAGTTTCCAATCCATGTCAAAGAAATGATTTGATTCAAATACTTGTGATTTAAGTGATATAGCTTCAAATGCAGGCCAAAGAAACCCTTTAGCTTCAAATCCATTGCGAATCACATAATTTAGCTTCAAATTCATACGACACACATGGTTTTGCTTCAAATTCATGCGAAACAAATGATTTAGTTTCAAATACTTGCGATATAAGTGATATAGCTTCAAATGCTGGCGAAATAATCAAGTTAGCTTCAACTCCATGCGATACATATGATGTAGCTTCAAATCAATACGATGTAGAAGGTTTGGCTTCAGATCCATGCGAAACAAATGATTAGTTTCAAATACTTGCGATATAAGTGATATAGCTTCAAATGCTGGCGAATTAACCGAGTTACCTTCAAATCCATGCGAAACACATGATATAGCTTCAAATCAATGCGATGTAGAAGGTTTAGCTTCAAATAAATGCGAAACAAGTGATTTAGCTTCAAATACTTGCGATATAAGTGATATAGCTTCAAATGCTGGGCGAAATTAACGAGTTAGCTTCAAATCCATGCGAAACACATGATGTAGCTTCAAATCATTGCGATGTAATAGGATTATCTTCAAATCCAAGCGAAACAAATTATTTAGCTTCAAATACTTGTCAAACAATGGAGTTAGATTCAAATTCATGCGAAATACATGATTTAGCTTCAAATACTTGCGATATAAGTGATATAGCTTCAAATGCTGGCGAAATAAACGAGTAGCTTCAAATGCTTGCGAAACACATGATGTAGCTTCAATACTTGCGATATAAGTGATATAGTTTAAAATGCAGGCCAAAGAAACCCTTTAGCTTCAAATCCCATGCGAATCACATATTTAGCTTCAAATTCATACGACACACATGGTTTTGCTTCAAATTCATGCGAAACAAATGATTTAGTTTCAAATACTTGCGATATAAGTGATATAGCTTCAAATGTTGGCGAAATAATGGAGTTAGCTTTCAAATCCATGCGAAACACATGACGTAGCTTCAAATCAATGCGATGTAGAAGGTTTAGCTACAAATCCATGCGAAACAAATGATTCAGCCTCAAATACTTGCGATATAATTGATATAGTTTCAAATTATGCCGAAATAATCGAGTTAGCTTCAAATCCAAGCGAAACACAAGATGTAGCTTCAAATCAATGCGATGTAGTATGATTATCTTCAAATCCAGGCGAAACATATGATTTAGCTTCAAATACTTGTCAAACAAACGAGTTAGCTTCAAATGCATGCGGAACACATGATGTAGCTTCAAATCAATGCGATGTAGAAGGTTTGGCTTCAGATCCATCCGAAACAAATGATTTAACTTCAAATACTTGCGATCTAAGTGGTCTAGCATCAAATGCTTGTGAAGTAATCGAGTTAGCTTCTAATCCATGCGAAACACATGACGTAGCTTCAAATCAATGCGATGTAGAAGGATTAGCTAGAAATCCATGCGAAACAAATGATTTAGCTTCAAATACTTGCGATATAATTGATATATCTTCAAATTATGGCGAAATAATCGAGTTACCTTCAAATCAATGCGATGTAGAAGGTTTAGCTTCAAATCCATGCGAATCAAATTATTTAGCTTCAAATACTTGCGATATATGTGATATAGCTTCAAATGCTGGCGAAATAGACGAGTTGGCTTCAAATAAATGCGGAACACATGGTGTACCTTCAAATCAATGCGATGTAGCTGGTTTAGATTAAATCCACGGGAATGAAATGATTTAGCTTCAAATACTTGCGATATAAATGATATAGCTTCACATGCTGGCGAAATAACCGAGTTAGCTTGAAATGCATGCGAAACACATAATGTAGGTTCAAATCAAAGCTATGTAGAAGGATTAGTTTCCAATCCATGTCAAAGAAATGATTTTGATTCAAATACTTGTGATTTAAGTGATATAGCTTCAAATGCAGGCCAAAGAAACCCTTTAGCTTCAAATCCATTGCGAATCACATAATTTAGCTTCAAATTCATACGACACACATGGTTTTGCTTCAAATTCATGCGAAACAAATGATTTAGTTTCAAATACTTGCGATATAAGTGATATAGCTTCAAATGCTGGCGAAATAATCAAGTTAGCTTCAACTCCATGCGATACATATGATGTAGCTTCAAATCAATACGATGTAGAAGGTTTGGCTTCAGATCCATGCGAAACAAATGATTTAGTTTCAAATACTTGCGATATAAGTGATATAGCTTCAAATGCTGGCGAATTAACCGAGTTACCTTCAAATCCATGCGAAACACATGATATAGCTTCAAATCAATGCGATGTAGAAGGTTTAGCTTCAAATAAATGCGAAACAAGTGATTTAGCTTCAAATACTTGCGATATAAGTGATATAGCTTCAAATGCTGGCGAAATTAACGAGTTAGCTTCAAATCCATGCGAAACACATGATGTAGCTTCAAATCAATGCAATGTAGATTGTTTAGCTTCAAATCCATGCGAAACAAATGATTTATCTTCAAATATTTGTGATATAAGTAATATAGCTTCAAATGCTGGCGAAACAATCGAGTTTGCATCAAATCCAAGCGAAACACATGATGTAGCTTCAAATCATTGCGATGTAATTAGATTATCTTCAAATCCAAGCGAAACTAATGATTTAGCTTCAAATACTTGTCAAACAATGGAGTTAGCTTCAAATTCATGCGAAACACATGATTTAGCTTCAAATACTTGCGATATAAGTGATATATCTTCAAATGTTGGCGAAATAATCGAGTTAGCTTCAAATCTATGCGAAACACATGACGTAGCTTCAAATCAATGCGATGTAGAAGGATTAGCTAGAAATCCATGCGAAACAAATGATTTAGCTTCAAATACTTGCGATATAATTGATATATCTTCAAATTATGGCGAAATAATCGAGTTACCTTCAAATCAATGCGATGTAGAAGGTTTAGCTTCAAATCCATGCGAATCAAATTATTTAGCTTCAAATACTTGCGATATATGTGATATAGCTTCAAATGCTGGCGAAATAGACGAGTTGGCTTCAAATAAATGCGGAACACATGGTGTACCTTCAAATCAATGCGATGTAGCTGGTTTAGAATCAAATCCATGCGAAACAAATGATTTAGCTTCAAATACTTGCGATATAAGTGGTCTAGCATCAAATGCTGGCGAAATAATCGAGTTATCTTCAAATCGATGCCAATCACATGATGTAGCTTCAAATCAATGCGATGTAGAAGGCTTGGCTTCAGATCCATACGAAACAAATGATTTAGCTTCAAATACTTGCGATATAAGTGATATAGCTTCAAATGCTGACGAAATAAACGAGTTACATTCAACTCCATGCGACACACATTATATATCTTCAAATCAAAGCGATGTAGATTGTTTAGCTTCAAATCCATGCGGAACAAACGATTTAGCTTCACATATTTGCGATATATGTGATATAGCTTCAAATGCTGGCGAAATAGACGAGTAGGCTTCAAATCCATGCGGAATACATGATGTAGTTTCAAATCAATGCGATGTAGCTGGTTTAGATTCAAATCCATGCGAAACAAATGATTTAGCTTCAAATACTTGCGATATAAGTCATATAGCTTCAAATGCTGGCGAAATTAACGAGTTAGCTTCAAATCCATGCGAAACACATGATGTAGCTTCAATTCAATGCGATGTAGAAGGTTTAGCTTCAAATAAATGCAAAACAAGTGATTTAGCTTCAAATACTTGCGATATAAGTGATATAGCTTCAAATGCTGGCGAAATTAACGAGTTAGCTTCAAATCCATGCGAAACACATGATGTAGCTTCAAATCAATGCGATGTAGATTGTTTAGCTTCAAATCCATGCGAAACAAATGATTTATCTTCAAATATTTGTGATATAAGTAATATAGCTTCAAATGCTGGCGAAACAATCGAGTTTGCATCAAATCCAAGCGAAACACATGATGTAGCTTCAAATCATTGCGATGTAATAGGATTATCTTCAAATCCAAGCGAAACAAATTATTTAGCTTCAAATACTTGTCAAACAATGGAGTTAGATTCAAATTCATGCGAAACACATGATTTAGCTTCAAATACTTGCGATATAAGTGATATAGCTTCAAATGCTGGCGAAATAAACGAGTAGCTTCAAATCCTTGCGAAACACATGATGTAGCTTCAAATACTTGCGATATAAGTGATATAGTTTCAAATGCAGGCCAAAGAAACCCTTTAGCTTCAAATCCATGCGAATCACATAATTTAGCTTCAAATTCATACGACACACATGGTTTTGCTTCAAATTCATGCGAAACAAATGATTTAGTTTCAAATACTTGCGATATAAGTGATATAGCTTCAAATGCTGGCGAAATAATCGAGTTAGCTCCAAATCCATGCGAAACAGATGATGTAGCTTCAAATCAATGCGAAACCCATGATGTAGCTTCAAATTAATGCGATGTAGATTGTTTAGCTTCAAGTCGATGCGAAACAAATGATTTCGTTTCAAATACTTGCGATATAAGTGATATAGCTTCAAATGTTGGCGAAATAATCGAGTTAGCTTCAAATCCATGCGAAACACATGACGTAGCTTCAAATCAATGCGATGTAGAAGGTTTAGCTACAAATCCATGCGAAACAAATGATTCAGCCTCAAATACTTGCGATATAATTGATATAGTTTCAAATTATGCCGAAATAATCGAGTTAGCTTCAAATCCAAGCGAAACACATGATGTAGCTTCAAATCAATGCGATGTAGTATGATTATCTTCAAATCCAGGCGAAACATATGATTTAGCTTCAAATACTTGTCAAACAAACGAGTTAGCTTCAAATGCATGCGGAACACATGATGTAGCTTCAAATCAATGCGATGTAGAAGGTTTGGCTTCAGATCCATCCGAAACAAATGATTTAACTTCAAATACTTGCGATCTAAGTGGTCTAGCATCAAATGCTTGTGAAGTAATCGAGTTAGCTTCTAATCCATGCGAAACACATGACGTAGCTTCAAATCAATGCGATGTAGAAGGATTAGCTAGAAATCCATGCGAAACAAATGATTTAGCTTCAAATACTTGCGATATAATTGATATATCTTCAAATTATGGCGAAATAATCGAGTTACCTTCAAATCAATGCGATGTAGAAGGTTTAGCTTCAAATCCATGCGAATCAAATTATTTAGCTTCAAATACTTGCGATATATGTGATATAGCTTCAAATGCTGGCGAAATAGACGAGTTGGCTTCAAATAAATGCGGAACACATGGTGTACCTTCAAATCAATGCGATGTAGCTGGTTTAGATTAAATCCACGGGAATGAAATGATTTAGCTTCAAATACTTGCGATATAAATGATATAGCTTCACATGCTGGCGAAATAACCGAGTTAGCTTGAAATGCATGCGAAACACATAATGTAGGTTCAAATCAAAGCTATGTAGAAGGATTAGTTTCCAATCCATGTCAAAGAAATGATTTTGATTCAAATACTTGTGATTTAAGTGATATAGCTTCAAATGCAGGCCAAAGAAACCCTTTAGCTTCAAATCCATTGCGAATCACATAATTTAGCTTCAAATTCATACGACACACATGGTTTTGCTTCAAATTCATGCGAAACAAATGATTTAGTTTCAAATACTTGCGATATAAGTGATATAGCTTCAAATGCTGGCGAAATAATCAAGTTAGCTTCAACTCCATGCGATACATATGATGTAGCTTCAAATCAATACGATGTAGAAGGTTTGGCTTCAGATCCATGCGAAACAAATGATTTAGTTTCAAATACTTGCGATATAAGTGATATAGCTTCAAATGCTGGCGAATTAACCGAGTTACCTTCAAATCCATGCGAAACACATGATATAGCTTCAAATCAATGCGATGTAGAAGGTTTAGCTTCAAATAAATGCGAAACAAGTGATTTAGCTTCAAATACTTGCGATATAAGTGATATAGCTTCAAATGCTGGCGAAATTAACGAGTTAGCTTCAAATCCATGCGAAACACATGATGTAGCTTCAAATCAATGCAATGTAGATTGTTTAGCTTCAAATCCATGCGAAACAAATGATTTATCTTCAAATATTTGTGATATAAGTAATATAGCTTCAAATGCTGGCGAAACAATCGAGTTTGCATCAAATCCAAGCGAAACACATGATGTAGCTTCAAATCATTGCGATGTAATTAGATTATCTTCAAATCCAAGCGAAACTAATGATTTAGCTTCAAATACTTGTCAAACAATGGAGTTAGCTTCAAATTCATGCGAAACACATGATTTAGCTTCAAATACTTGCGATATAAGTGATATATCTTCAAATGTTGGCGAAATAATCGAGTTAGCTTCAAATCTATGCGAAACACATGACGTAGCTTCAAATCAATGCGATGTAGAAGGATTAGCTAGAAATCCATGCGAAACAAATGATTTAGCTTCAAATACTTGCGATATAATTGATATATCTTCAAATTATGGCGAAATAATCGAGTTACCTTCAAATCAATGCGATGTAGAAGGTTTAGCTTCAAATCCATGCGAATCAAATTATTTAGCTTCAAATACTTGCGATATATGTGATATAGCTTCAAATGCTGGCGAAATAGACGAGTTGGCTTCAAATAAATGCGGAACACATGGTGTACCTTCAAATCAATGCGATGTAGCTGGTTTAGAATCAAATCCATGCGAAACAAATGATTTAGCTTCAAATACTTGCGATATAAGTGGTCTAGCATCAAATGCTGGCGAAATAATCGAGTTATCTTCAAATCGATGCCAATCACATGATGTAGCTTCAAATCAATGCGATGTAGAAGGCTTGGCTTCAGATCCATACGAAACAAATGATTTAGCTTCAAATACTTGCGATATAAGTGATATAGCTTCAAATGCTGACGAAATAAACGAGTTACATTCAACTCCATGCGACACACATTATATATCTTCAAATCAAAGCGATGTAGATTGTTTAGCTTCAAATCCATGCGGAACAAACGATTTAGCTTCACATATTTGCGATATATGTGATATAGCTTCAAATGCTGGCGAAATAGACGAGTAGGCTTCAAATCCATGCGGAATACATGATGTAGTTTCAAATCAATGCGATGTAGCTGGTTTAGATTCAAATCCATGCGAAACAAATGATTTAGCTTCAAATACTTGCGATATAAGTCATATAGCTTCAAATGCTGGCGAAATTAACGAGTTAGCTTCAAATCCATGCGAAACACATGATGTAGCTTCAAATCAATGCGATGTAGAAGGTTTAGCTTCAAATAAATGCAAAACAAGTGATTTAGCTTCAAATACTTGCGATATAAGTGATATAGCTTCAAATGCTGGCGAAATTAACGAGTTAGCTTCAAATCCATGCGAAACACATGATGTAGCTTCAAATCAATGCGATGTAGATTGTTTAGCTTCAAATCCATGCGAAACAAATGATTTATCTTCAAATATTTGTGATATAAGTAATATAGCTTCAAATGCTGGCGAAACAATCGAGTTTGCATCAAATCCAAGCGAAACACATGATGTAGCTTCAAATCATTGCGATGTAATAGGATTATCTTCAAATCCAAGCGAAACAAATTATTTAGCTTCAAATACTTGTCAAACAATGGAGTTAGATTCAAATTCATGCGAAACACATGATTTAGCTTCAAATACTTGCGATATAAGTGATATAGCTTCAAATGCTGGCGAAATAAACGAGTAGCTTCAAATCCTTGCGAAACACATGATGTAGCTTCAAATACTTGCGATATAAGTGATATAGTTTCAAATGCAGGCCAAAGAAACCCTTTAGCTTCAAATCCATGCGAATCACATAATTTAGCTTCAAATTCATACGACACACATGGTTTTGCTTCAAATTCATGCGAAACAAATGATTTAGTTTCAAATACTTGCGATATAAGTGATATAGCTTCAAATGCTGGCGAAATAATCGAGTTAGCTCCAAATCCATGCGAAACAGATGATGTAGCTTCAAATCAATGCGAAACCCATGATGTAGCTTCAAATTAATGCGATGTAGATTGTTTAGCTTCAAGTCGATGCGAAACAAATGATTTCGTTTCAAATACTTGCGATATAAGTGATATAGCTTCAAATGTTGGCGAAATAATCGAGTTAGCTTCAAATCCATGCGAAACACATGACGTAGCTTCAAATCAATGCGATGTAGAAGGTTTAGCTACAAATCCATGCGAAACAAATGATTCAGCCTCAAATACTTGCGATATAATTTATATAGTTTCAAATTATGCCGAAATAATCGAGTTAGCTTCAAATCCATGCGAACACATAATGTAGCTTCAAATCAATGCGATGTAGTAGGATTATCTTCAAATCCAGGCGAAACAAATGATTTAGCTTCAAATACTTGTCAAACAAAGGAGTTAGCTTCAAATCCATGCGAAACACATGACGTAGCTTCAAATCAATGCGATGTAAAAGGATTAGCTACAAATCCATGCGAAACAAATGATTTAGCTTCAAATACTTGCGATATAATTGATATATTTTCAAATTATGGCGAAATAATCGAGTTACCTTCAAATACATGCGATGTAGAAGGTTTCGCTTCAAATCTACAGGAAACAAATGATTTAGCTTCAAATACTTGCGATATAAGCGACATAGCTTCAAATGCAGGCGACACAAACGCTTTAGCTTCAAATCCATGCGAATCACATGATGTAGCTTCAAATCAATGCGATCTAGATTGTTTAGCTTCAAATCCATACGAAACAAAAGATTTAGCTTCAAATATTTGCGATATAAGTAATATAGCTTCAAATGCTGGCGAAATAATCGAGTTAGTTTCAAATCCAAGCGAAACACATGATGTAGCTTCAAATCAATGCGATGTAGTAGGATTATCTTCAAATCCAGGCGAAACATATGATTTAGCTTCAAATACTTGTCAAACAAACGTGTTAGCTTCAAATGCATGCGAAACACATGATGTAGCTTCAAATCAATGCGATGTAGAAGGTTTAGCTTCAAATCCATGCGAAACAAATGATTTAGCTTCAAATACTTGCGATGTACGTGATATAGCTTCAATTGCAGGGAGCGAACGAGTTAGCTTCAAATCAATGCGAAACACATGATATACATTCATATCAATGCGTTGTAGATTGTTTAGCTTCAAATCCATGCGAAATAAATGATTTAGCTTCAAATACTTGCGATATAAGTGATATATCTTCAAATGTTGGCGAAATAATCGAGTTAGCTTCAAATCTATGCGAAACACATGACGTAGCTTCAAATCAATGCGATGTAGAAGGATTAGCTAGAAATCCATGCGAAACAAATGATTTAGCTTCAAATACTTGCGATATAATTGATATATCTTCAAATTATGGCGAAATAATCGAGTTACCTTCAAATCAATGCGATGTAGAAGGTTTAGCTTCAAATCCATGCGAATCAAATTATTTAGCTTCAAATACTTGCGATATATGTGATATAGCTTCAAATGCTGGCGAAATAGACGAGTAGGCTTCAAATCCATGCGGAATACATGATGTAGTTTCAAATCAATGCGATGTAGCTGGTTTAGATTCAAATCCATGCGAAACAAATGATTTAGCTTCAAATAATTGCGATATAAGTCATATAGCTTCAAATACTGGCGAAATTAACGAGTTAGCTTCAAATCCATGCGAAACACATGATGTAGCTTCAAATCAATGCGATGTAGAAGGTTTAGCTTCAAATAAATGCAAAACAAGTGATTTAGCTTCAAATACTTGCGATATAAGTGATATAGCTTCAAATGCTGGCGAAATTAACGAGTTAGCTTCAAATCCATGCGAAACACATGATGTAGCTTCAAATCATTGCGATGTAATAGGATTATCTTCAAATCCAAGCGAAACAAATTATTTAGCTTCAAATACTTGTCAAACAATGGAGTTAGATTCAAATTCATGCGAAACACATGATTTAGCTTCAAATACTTGCGATATAAGTGACATAGCTTCAAATGCTGGCGAAATAAACGAGTAGCTTCAAATCCTTGCGAAACACATGATGTAGCTTCAAATACTTGCGATATAAGTGATATAGTTTCAAATATTGGCGAAATAATCGAGTTAGCTTCAAATACAGGCGAAACATATGATGTATCTTGAAATCAATGCGATGTAGATAGTTTGGCTTCAAATCCACGGGAAAGAAATGATTTAGCTTCAAATACTTGCGATATAAATGATATAGCTTCACATGCTGGCGAAATAACCGAGTTAGCTTGAAATGCATGCGAAACACATAATGTAGGTTCAAATCAAAGCTATGTAGAAGGATTAGTTTCAAATCCATGTCAAAGAAATGATTTTGATTCAAATACTTGTGATTTAAGTGATATAGCTTCAAATGCAGGCCAAAGAAACCCTTTAGCTTCAAATCCATGCGAATCACATAATTTAGCTTCAAATTCATACGACACACATGGTTTTGCTTCAAATTCATGCGAAACAAATGATTTAGTTTCAAATACTTGCGATATAAGTGACATAGCTTCAAATGCTGGCGAAATAATCGAGTTTGCATCAAATCCAAGCGAAACACATGATGTAGCTTCAAATCATTGCGATGTAATAGGATTATCTTCAAATCCAAGCGAAACAAATGATTTAGCTTCAAATACTTGTCAAACAATGGAGTTAGCTTCAAATTCATGCGAAACACATGATGTAGCTTCAAATCAATGCGATGTAGAAGGTTTAGCTTCAAATACATGCGAATCAAATTATTTAGCTTCAAATACTTGCGATATATGTGATATAGCTTCAAATGCTGGCGAAATAGACGAGTAGCTTCAAATCCTTGCGAAACACATGATGTAGCTTCAAATACTTGCGATATAAGTGATATAGTTTCAAATGTTGGCGAAATAATCGAGTTAGCTTCAAATACAGGCGAAACATATGATGTATCTTCAAATCAATGCGATGTAGATAGTTTGGCTTCAAATCCACGGGAAAGAAATGATTTAGCTTCAAATACTTGCGATATAAATGATATAGCTTCACATGCTGGCGAAATAACCGAGTTAGCTTGAAATGCATGCGAAACACATAATGTAGGTTCAAATCAAAGCTATGTAGAAGGATTAGTTTCAAATCCATGTCAAAGAAATGATTTTGATTCAAATACTTGTGATTTAAGTGATATAGCTTCAAATGCAGGCCAAAGAAACCCTTTAGCTTCAAATCCATGCGAATCACATAATTTAGCTTCAAATTCATACGACACACATGGTTTTGCTTCAAATTCATGCGAAACAAATGATTTAGTTTCAAATACTTGCGATATAAGTGATATAGCTTCAAATGTTGGCGAAATAATCGAGTTAGCTTCAAATCCATGCGAAACACATGACGTAGCTTCAAATCAATGCGATGTAGAAGGTTTAGCTACAAATCCATGCGAAACAAATGATTTAGCTTCAAATACTTGCGATGTACGTGATATAGCTTCAATTGCAGGCGAAACGAACGAGTTAGCTTCAAATCAATGCGAAACACATGATATACATTCATATCAATGCGTTGTAGATTGTTTAGCTTCAAATCCATGCGAAACAAATGATTTAGCTTCAAATACTTGCGATATAAGTGATATAGCTTCAAATGCGGGCGAAACAATCGCTTTAGCTTCAAATCCATGCGAATCACATTATTTAGCTTCAAATTCATGTGAAACACATGGATTAGCTTCAAATTCATGCGAAACAAATGATTTAGATTCAAATACTTGCGATATAAGTGACATAGCTTCAAATGCTGGCGAAATAAACGAGTTAGCTTCAAATAGATACGGAAGACATGATGTAGTTTCAAATCAATGCGATGTAGCTGGTTTAGATTCAAATCCATGCGAAACAAATGATTTAGCTTCAAATACTTGCGATATAAGTGATATATCTTCAAATGTTGGCGAAATAATCGAGTTAGCTTCAAATCCATGCGAAACACATGACGTAGCTTCAAACCAATGCGATGTAGAAGGATTAGCTAGAAATCCATGCGAAACAAATGATTTAGCTTCAAATACTTGCGATATAATTGATATATCTTCAAATTATGGCGAAATAATCGAGTTACCTTCAAATCAATGCGATGTAGAAGGTTTAGCTTCAAATCCATGCGAATCAAATTATTTAGCTTCAAATACTTGCGATATATGTGATATAGCTTCAAATGCTGGCGAAATAGACGAGTTGGCTTCAAATAAATGCGGAACACATGGTGTACCTTCAAATCAATGCGATGTAGCTGGTTTTGAATCAAATCCATGCGAAACAAATGATTTAGCTTCAAATACTTGCGATATAAGTGGTCTAGCATCAAATGCTGGCGAAATAATCGAGTTATCTTCAAATCGATGCGAATCACATGATGTAGCTTCAAATCAATGCGATGTAGAAGGCTTGGCTTCAGATCCATACGAAACAAATGATTTAGATTCAAATACTTGCGATATAAGTGACATAGCTTCAAATGCTGGCGAAATAAACGAGTTAGCTACAAATCCATGCGAAACACATTATATAGCTTCAAATCAATGCGATGTGGAAGGTTTAGCTTCAAATCCATGCGAATCAAATGATTTAGCTTCAAATACTGGCGATATAAGTGATATTGCTTCAAATGCAGGCGAAACGAACGCTTTAGCTTCAAATCCATGCGAAACAAATGATTTAGCTTCAAATACTTGCGATGTAAGTGATATAGCTTCAATTGTAGGCGAAACGAACGAGTTAGCTTCAAATCAATGCGAAACACATGATATACCTTCAAATCAATGCGATGTAGATTGTTTAGCATCAAATCCATGCGAAACAAATGATTTAGCTTCAAATACTTGCGATATATGTGATATAGCTTCTAATGCAGGCGAAACAAACGCTTTAGCTTCAAATCCATGCGAATCACATAATTTAGCTTCAAATTCATGTGAAACACATGGTTTAGCTTCAAATTCATGCGAAACAATTGATTTAGATTCAAGTACTTGCGATATAAGTGACATAGCTTCAAATGCTGGCGAAATAAACGAGTTAGCTAAATATCCATGCGAAACACATGATGAAGCATCAAATCAACGCGAAGTAGAAGGTGTAGCTTCAAATCCATGTGTAGCAAGTAATCTAACTTCAAATACTTGCGATCTAAGTGGTCTAGTATCAAATGCTGGCGAAATAAACGAGTTAGCTTCAAGTCCATGCGAAACACATGATGTAGCTTCAAATCAATGCGATGTAGAAGGTTTAGCTTCAAATCCATGCGAATCATATGATTTAGCTTCAAATACTTGCGATATAAGTGATATAGCTTCAAATGCTGGTGAAACGAACGAGTTAGCTTCAATTCAATGCGAAACACATGATATACATTCATATCAATGCGATGTAGATTGCTTAGCTTCAAATCCATGCGAAACAAATGATTTAGCTTCAAATCCATGCGAAACAAATGATTTAGCTTCAAATCCATGCGAAACAAATGATTTAGCTTCAAATACTTGCGATATAAGCGACATAGCTTCAAATGCAGGCGACACAAACGCTTTAGCTTCAAATCCATGCGAATCACATAATTTAGCTTCATATTCATGAGAAACACATGGTTTAGCTTCAAATTCATGCGAAACAAATGATTTAGATTCAAATACTTGCGATATAAGTGACATAGCTTCAAATGCTGGCGAAATAAACGAGTTAGCTACAAATCCATGCGAAACACATGATGTAGCTTCAAATCAATGCGATGTAGAAGGTTTAGCTTCAAATCCATGCGAATCGAATGATTTAGCTTCAAATACTTGCGATATAAGTGATATTGCTTCAAATGCAGGCGAAACGAACGCTTTAGCTTCAAATCCATGCGAAACAAATGATTTAGCTTCAAATACTTGCGATGTAAGTGATATAGCTCCAATTGTAGGCGAAACGAACGCTTTAGCATCAAATCCATGCGAATAACATAATTTAGCTTCAAATTCATGTGAAACACATGGTTTAGCTTCAAATTCATGCGAAACAAATGATTTAGATTCAAGTACTTGCGATATAAGTGGCATAGCTTCAAATGCTGGCGAAATAAATATCCATGCGAAACACATGATGAAGCATCAAATCAACGCGAAGTAGAAGGTGTAGCTTCAAATCCATGTGTAGCAAGTGATTTAACTTCAAATACTTGCGATCTAAGTGGTCTAGTATCAAATGCTTACGAAATAATCGAGTTAGCTTGAAATCCATGCGAAACACATGATGTAGATTCAAATCAATGCGATGTAGAAGGTTTAGCCTCAAATCCATGCGAAACAAATGATTTAGCTTCAAATGCTTGCGATATAAGTGGTCTATCATCAAATACTGGCGAAATAAACGAGTTAGCTTCAAGTCCATGCGAAACACATGATGTAGATTCAAATCAATGCGATGTAGAAGGTTTAGCTTCAAATCCATGCGAATCAAATGATTTAGCTTCAAATATATGCGATGTAAGTGATATAGCTTGAATTGCAGGCGAAACGAACGAGTTAGCTTCAAATCAATTTGAAACACATGATATACCTTCATATCAATGCGATGTAGATTGTTTAGCTTCAAGTCCATGCGAAACAAATGATTTAGCTTCAAATACATGCAATATAAGTTGTATAGCATCAAATGCTGGCGATGTAATCGAGTTAGCTTCAAATCCATGCGAAACACATGATGTAGCTTCAAATCAATGCGATGTAGAAGGTTTAGCTTCAAATCCATGCGAATCAAATGATTTAGCTTCAAATACTTGCGATGTAAGTGATATTGCTTCAAATGCAGGCGAAACGAAAGCTTTAGCTTCAAATCCATGCGAAACAAATGATTTAGCTTCAAATACTTGCGATGTAAGTGATATAGCTTCAATTGTAGGCGAAACGAACGAGTTAGCTTCAAATCAATGCGAAACACATGATATACCTTCATATCAATGCGATGTAGATTGTTTAGCTTCAAATCCATGCGAAACAAATGATTTAGCTTCAAATACTTGCGATATATGTGATATAGCTTCTAATGCAGGCGAAACAAACGCTTTAGCTTCAAATCCATGCGAATCACATAATTTAGCTTCAAATTCATGTGAAACACATGGATTAGCTTCAAATTCATGCGAAACAAATGATTTAGATTCAAATACTTGCGATATAAGTGACATAGCTTCAAATGCTGGCGAAATAACCGAGTTAGCATCAAATGCATGCGAAACACATGATGTAGCTTCAAATCAATGCGATGTAGAAGGTTTGGCTTCAGATCCATCCGAAACAAATGATTTAACTTCAAATACTTGCGATCTAAGTGGTCTAGCATCAAATGCTTGTGAAATAATCGAGTTAGCTTCAAATCCATGCGAAAAACATGTTGTAGCTTCAAATCAAAGCGATGTAGATGGTTTAGCTCTATATCCATGTGTAGCAAGTGATTTAACTTCAAATACTTGCGATATAAGTGGTCTAGCATCAAAAGCTGGCGAAATAATCGAAATAGCTTCAAATGCAGGCGAAACAAACGCTTTAGCTTCAAATCCATGCGAATCAAATAATTTAGCTTCAAATTCATGCGAAACACATGGTTTAGCTTCAAATTCATGCGAAATACATAATGTAGCTTCAAATACTTGCGATATAAGTGATATAGCTTCAAATGCACGCGAAACGAACGAGTTAGCTTCAATTCAATGCGAAACACATGATATACATTCATATCAATGCGATGTAGATTGTTTAGCTTCAAATCCATGCGAAACAAATGATTTAGCTTCAAATCCATGCGAAACAAATGATTTAGCTTCAAATACTTGCGATATAAGCGACATAGCTTCAAATGCAGGCGACACAAACGCTTTAGCTTCAAATCCATGTGAATCACATAATTTAGCTTCATATTCATGAGAAACACATGGTTTAGCTTCAAATTCATGCGAAACAAATGATTTAGATTCAAGTACTTGCGATATAAGTGGCATAGCTTCAAATGCTGGCGAAATAAACGAGTTAGCTACAAATCCATGCGAAACACATGATGTAGCTTCAAATCAATGCGATGTAGAAGGTTTAGCTTCAAATCCATGCGAATCAAATGATTTAGCTTCAAATACATGCGAAACAAATGATTTAGCTTCAAATACTTGCGATATAAGCGACATAGCTTCAAATGCAGGCGACACAAACGCTTTAGCTTCAAATCCATGCGAATCACATAATTTAGCTTCATATTCATGAGAAACACATGGTTTAGCTTCAAATTCATGCGAAACACATGATGTAGCTTCAAATCAATGCGATGTATAAGGTTTAGCTTCAAAACCAAGCGAATCGAATGATTTAGCTTCAAATACTTGCGATATAAGTGATATAGCTTCAAATGCTGGCGAAATAAACGAGTTAGAGTCAAATCCATGCGAAACACATTATATAGCTTCAAATCAATGCGATGTAGAAGGTTTAGCTTCAAATCATGCGAAACAAATGATTTAGCTTCAAATACATGCAATATAAGTTGTCTTTCATCAAATGCTGGCGATGTAATCGAGTTAGCTTCAAATCCATGCGAAACACATGATGTAGCTTCAAATCAATGCGATGTAGAAGGTTTAGCTTCAAATCCATGCGAATCAAATGATTTAGCTTCAAATACTTGCGATATAAGTGATATTGCTTCAAATGCAGGCGAAACGAACGAGTTAGCTTCAAATCAATGCGAAACACATGATATACCTTCATATCAATGCGATGTACATTGTTTAGCTTCAAGTCCATGCGAAACAAATGATTTAGCTTCAAATACTTGCGATATAAGTGATATTGCTTCAAATGCAGGCGAAACGAACGCTTTAGCTTCAAATCCATGCGAATCACATAATTTCGCTTCAAATTCATGAGAAACACATGGTTTAGCTTCGTATTCATGCGAAACAAATGATTTAGTTTCAAATACTTGCGATATAAGTGATATAGCTTCAAATGCAGGCGAAACAAACGCTTTAGCTTCAAATCTATGCGAATCAAATAATTTATCTTCATATTCATGAGAATCACATGGTTTAGCTTCAAATTCATGCGAAACAAATGATTTATTTTCAAATACTTGCGATATAAGTGATATAGCTTGAAATGCTGGCGAAATAAACGAGTTAGCTCCAAATCCATGCGAAACACATGATGTTGCTTCAAATCAATGCGATGTAGATGGTTTAGAATCAAATCCATGCGAAACAAATGATTTAGTTTCAAATACTTGCGATATAAGTGATATAGCTTCAAATGCTGGCGAAATAAACGAGTTAGATTCAAATCCCTGCGAAACACATTATATAGCTTCAAATCAATGCGATGTGGAAGGTTTAGCTTCAAATCCATGCGAATCAAATGATTTAGCTTCAAATACTGGCGATATAAGTGATATTGCTTCAAATGCAGGCGAAACGAACGCTTTAGCTTCAAATCCATGCGAAACAAATGATTTAGCTTCAAATACTTGCGATGTAAGTGATATAGCTTCAATTGTAGGCGAAACGAACGAGTTAGCTTCAAATCAATGCGAAACACATGATATACCTTCAAATCAATGCGATGTAGATTGTTTAGCATCAAATCCATGCGAAACAAATGATTTAGCTTCAAATACTTGCGATATATGTGATATAGCTTCTAATGCAGGCGAAACAAACGCTTTAGCTTCAAATCCATGCGAATCACATAATTTAGCTTCAAATTCATGTGAAACACATGGTTTAGCTTCAAATTCATGCGAAACAATTGATTTAGATTCAAGTACTTGCGATATAAGTGACATAGCTTCAAATGCTGGCGAAATAAACGAGTTAGCTAAATATCCATGCGAAACACATGATGAAGCATCAAATCAACGCGAAGTAGAAGGTGTAGCTTCAAATCCATGTGTAGCAAGTAATCTAACTTCAAATACTTGCGATCTAAGTGGTCTAGTATCAAATGCTGGCGAAATAAACGAGTTAGCTTCAAGTCCATGCGAAACACATGATGTAGCTTCAAATCAATGCGATGTAGAAGGTTTAGCTTCACATCCATGCGAATCATATGATTTAGCTTCAAATACTTGCGATATAAGTGATATAGCTTCAAATGCAGGTGAAACGAACGAGTTAGCTTCAATTCAATGCGAAACACATGATATACATTCATATCAATGCGATGTAGATTGCTTAGCTTCAAATCCATGCGAAACAAATGATTTAGCTTCAAATCCATGCGAAACAAATGATTTAGCTTCAAATCCATGCGAAACAAATGATTTAGCTTCAAATACTTGCGATATAAGCGACATAGCTTCAAATGCAGGCGACACAAACGCTTTAGCTTCAAATCCATGCGAATCACATAATTTAGCTTCATATTCATGAGAAACACATGGTTTAGCCACAAATTCATGCGAAACAAATGATTTAGATTCAAATACTTGCGATATAAGTGACATAGCTTCAAATGCTGGCGAAATAAACGAGTTAGCTACAAATCCATGCGAAACACATGATGTAGCTTCAAATCAATGCGATGTAGATTGTTTAGCTTCAAATCCATGCGAAACAAATGATTTAGATTCAAATACTTGCGATGTAAGTGATATTGCTTCAAATGCAGGCGAAACGAAAGCTTTAGCTTCAAATCCATGCGAAACAAATGATTTAGCTTCAAATACTTGCGATGTAAGTGATATAGCTTCAATTGTAGGCGAAACGAACGAGTTAGCTTCAAATCAATGCGAAACACATGATATACCTTCATATCAATGCGATGTAGATTGTTTAGCTTCAAATCCATGCGAAACAAATGATTTAGATTCAAATACTTGCGATATATGTGATATAGCTTCTAATGCAGGCGAAACAAACGCTTTAGCTTCAAATCCATGCGAATCACATAATTTAGCTTCAAATTCATGTGAAACACATGGTTTAGCTTCAAATTCATGCGAAACAAATGATTTAGATTCAAGTACTTGCGATATAAGTGACATAGCTTCAAATGCTGGCGAAATAAACGAGTTAGCTTCAAATCCATGCGAATCAAATGATTGAGCTTCAAATACTTGCGATATAAGTGATATAGCTTCAAATGCAGGCGAAACGAACGAATTAGCTTCAAATCAATGCAAAGCACATGATATTCCTTCATATCAATGCGATGTAGATTGTTTAGCTTCAAACTCATGCGAAACAAATGATTTAGTTTCAAATACTTGCGATATAAGTGATATAGCTTCCAATGTTGGCGAAATAATCGAGTTAGCTTCAAATCCATGCGAAACACATGACGTAGCTTCAAATCAATGCGATGTAGAAGGTTTAGCTACAAATCCATGCGAAACAAATGATTTAGCTACAAATACTTGCGACACAAGTGATATAGCTTCAAATGCTGGCGAAATAAACGAGTTGGCTTCAAATCCATGCGAAACACATGATGTAGCTTTAAATCAACGCGATGTATAAGGTTTATCTTCAAATCCATGCGAAACATATAATTTAGCTCCAAATACTTGCGATATACGTGATATAGCTTCAAATGCAGGCGAAACAAACGTGTTTGCTTCAAATGCATGCGAAACACATGACTAAGCTTCAAATAAATGCGATGTAGAACGTTTAGCTTCAAATCCATGCGAAACAAATGATTTAGCTTCAAAAAGTTCCGATATAAATGATATAGCCTCAACTGCTGGCGAAATAAACGAGTTATCTTCAAATCCATGCGAAACACAAGATGTAGCTTCAAATCATTACGATGTAGAAGGTTCAGCTACAAATCCATGCGAAATAAATGATTTAGCTTCAAATACTTGCGATATAATTGATATAGTTCCAAATTCTGGCGAAATAATCGAGTTAGCTTGAAATACATGCGAAACACATGATGTAGTTTCAAATCAATGCGATGTAGATGGTTTAGAATCAAATCCATGCGAAACAAATGATTTAGCTTCAAATACATGCGATATAAGTGATATAGCTTCAAATGCAGGCAAAATAAACGAGTTAGCTTCAAATCCATGCGGAACACATGATGTAGATTCCAATCAATGCTATGTAGAAGGTTTATTTACAAATCCATGCGAAACAAATGATTTAGCTTCAAATACTTGCGATATAAGTGATATAGTTTCAAATGCTGGCGAAATAAACGAGATAGCTTCAAATCCATGCGAAACCCACGATGTAGCTTCAAATTAATGCGATGTAGAAGGTTTAGCTTCAAATCCATGCGAAACAAATGATTTAGCTACAAATACTTGCGATACAAGTGATATAGCTTCAAATGCTGGCGAAATAAACGAGTTGGCTTCAAATCCATGCGAAAGACATGACGTAGATTCAAATCAATGCTATGTAGAAGGATTAGCTACAAATCCATGCGAAACAAATGATTTAGCTTCAAATACTTGCGATATAAGTGATATAGCTTCAAATGCTGGCGAAATAAACGAGTTAGCTTCAAATCCATGCGAAACCCACGATGTAGCTTCAAATTAATGCGATGTAGAAGGTTTAGCTTCAAATCCATGCGAAAGAAATGATTTAGCTACAAATACTTGCGATATAAGTGATGTAGCTTCAAATGTTGGCGAAATAATCGAGTTAGCTTCAAATCCATGCGAAACCAACGATGTAGCTTCAAATTACTGCGATGTAGAAGGTTTAGCTTCAAGTCCATGCGAAACAAATGATTTAGCTACAAATACTTGCGATACAAGTGATATAGCTTCAAATGCTGGCGAAATAAACGATTTTGATTCAAATCCAAGCGAAACACATGATGTAGCTTCAAATCAATGCGATGTAGGAGGTTTGGCTTGAAATGCATGCGAAACAAAGGATGTAGCTTCAAATCAATGCGATGTAGTAGGTTTGGCTTGAAATCCATGCGAAACGAAAGATTTATCTTCAAATACTTGCGATATAAGCGATATAGCATCAAATGCTGACGAAATAAACGAGATAGCTTCAAATCCATGCGAAACCCACGACGTAGCTTGAAATTAATGCGATGTGGAAGGTTTAGCTTCAAATCCATGCGAAACAAATGATTTAGCTACAAATACTTGCGATGTAAGTGATATAGCTTCAAATGCTGGCGAAAAAAACGAGTGGGCTTCAAATCTATGCGAAACACATGTTGTAGCATCAAATCAATGCGATGTATAAGGTTTAGCTTCAAATCCATGCGAAACAAATGATTTAGCATCAAATACTTGCGATATAAGTGATATAGCTTCAAATTCTGGCGAAATAATCGAGTTAGCTACAACTCCATGCGGAACCAATAATGTAGCTTCAGATCAATACGATGTTGAAGGTTTAACTTCAAAATCCATCTGTAGCAAGCGATTTAACTTCAAATACTTGCGATATAAGTTGTCTAGTATCAAATGCTGGCGAAATAATCGAGTTAGCTTCAAATCCGTGCGAAACACATGATGTAGCTTCAAATCAATGCGATGTAGGAGGTTTGGCTTGAAATGCATGCGAAACAAAGGATGTAGCTTCAAATCAATGCGATGTAGTAGGTTTGGCTTGAAATCCATGCGAAACGAAAGATTTATCTTCAAATACTTGCGATATAAGCGATATAGCATCAAATGCTGACGAAATAAACGAGATAGCTTCAAATCCATGCGAAACAAATGATTTAGCTACAAATACTTGCGATGTAAGTGATATAGCTTCAAATGCTGGCGAAAAAAACGAGTGGGCTTCAAATCTATGCGAAACACATGTTGTAGCATCAAATCAATGCGATGTATAAGGTTTAGCTTCAAATCCATGCGAAACAAATGATTTAGCATCAAATACTTGCGATATAAGTGATATAGCTTCAAATTCTGGCGAAATAATCGAATTAGCTACAACTCCATGCGGAACCAATAATGTAGCTTCAGATCAATACGATGTTGAAGGTTTAACTTCAAAATCCATCTGTAGCAAGCGATTTAACTTCAAATACTTGCGATATAAGTGATATAGTTTCAAATTCTGGCGAAATAATCGAGTTAGCTTCAAATCCATGCGAATCACATGATGTAGCTTCAAATCAGTGCTATGAAGAAGGTTTAGCTTCAAATGGATGCGAATCAAATGATTCAGATTCAAATACATGCGACATAAGTGATATAGCTTCAAATACTTGCGATATAAGTGATGTAGCTTCAAATGCTGGCGAAATAAACGAGTTTTCTTCAAATCCATGCGAAACACATGATGTAGGTTCAAATCAAAGCGATGTAGAAGGATTGGTTTCAAATCCATGTTAAACAAATGATCTTGATTCAAATACTTGCGATATAAGTGACATAGCTTAAAATGCTGGCGAAATAAACATGTTAGCTCCAAATCCATGCGAAACACATGATGTAGCTTCAAATCAATGCGATGTAGATGGTTTAGAATCAAATCCATGCGAAACAAATGATTTAGCTTCAAATACTTGCGATATAAGTGATATAGCTTCAAATACTGGCGAAATAAACGAGTTGGTTTCAAATCCATGCGAAACACATGTTGTAGCATCAAATCAATGCGATGTAGGAGGTTTAGCTTCAAATCCATGCGAAAGAAATGCTTTAGCTTCACATACTTGCGATATAAGTGATATAGCTTAAAATGCTGGCGAAATAAACGAGTTGGCTTCAAATCCATGCGAAACACATGTTGTAGCATCAAATCAATGCGATGTAGAAGGTTTAGCTTCAAATCCATGCGAAAGAAATGCTTTAACTTCAAATACTTGCGATATAAGTGATATAGTTTCAAATTCTGGCGAAATAAACGAGTTAGCTTCAAATCCATGCGGAACTCATGATGTAGCTTCAAATCAATGCGATGTAGAAGGTTTAGCTTCAAATCCATGCGAAACAAATGATTTAGCTTCACATACTTGCGATATAAGTGATATAGCTTAAAATGCTGGCGAAATAAACGAGTTGGCTTCAAATCCTTGCGAAACACATGTTGTAGCATCAAATCATTGCGATGTAGAAGGCTTAGCTTCAAATCCATGCGAATGAAATGCTTTAACTTCAAATACTTGCGATATAAGTGATATAGTTTCAAATTCTGGCGAAATAAACGAGTTAGCTTCAAATCCATGCGGAACTCATGATGTAGCTTCAAATCAATGCCATGTATAAGGTTTAGCTTCAAATCCATGCGAAACAAATGATTTAGCTTCAAATACTTGCGTTATAAGTGATATAGTTTCAAATGCTGGCGAAATAAACGAGATAGCTTCAAATCCATGCGAAACCCACGATGTAGCTTCAAATTAATGCGATGTAGAAGGTTTAGCTTCAAATCCATGCGAAACAAATGATTTAGCTACAAATACTTGCGATACAAGTGATATAGCTTCAAATGCTGGCGAAATAAACGAGTTGGCTTCAAATCCATGCGAAACACATGATGTAGTTTCAAATCAATGCCATGTAGGAGGTTTGGCTTGAAATGCATGCGAAACAAAGGATGTAGCTTCAAATCAATGCGATGTAGAAGGTTTGGCTTGAAATCCATGCGAAACGAAAGGTTTATCTTCAAATACTTGCGATATAAGTGATATAGCATCAAATGCTGATGAAATAAACGAGATAGCTTCAAATCCATGCGAAACACATGATGTAGATTCAAATCAATGCGATGTAGAAGGTTTAGCCTCAAATCCAGCGAAACAAATGATTTAGCTTCAAATGCTTGCGATATAAGTGGTCTATCATCAAATACTGGCGAAATAAACGAGTTAGCTTCAAGTCCATGCGAAACACATGATGTAGATTCAAATCAATGCGATGTAGAAGGTTTAGCTTCAAATCCATGCGAATCAAATGATTTAGCTTCAAATATATGCGATGTAAGTGATATAGCTTGAATTGCAGGCGAAACGAACGAGTTAGCTTCAAATCAATTTGAAACACATGATATACCTTCATATCAATGCGATGTAGATTGTTTAGCTTCAAGTCCATGCGAAACAAATGATTTAGCTTCAAATACATGCAATATAAGTTGTATAGCATCAAATTCTGGCGATGTAATCGAGTTAGCTTCAAATCCATGCGAAACACATGATGTAGCTTCAAATCAATGCGATGTAGAAGGTTTAGCTTCAAATCCATGCGAATCAAATGATTTAGCTTCAAATACTTGCGATGTAAGTGATATTGCTTCAAATGCAGGCGAAACGAAAGCTTTAGCTTCAAATCCATGCGAAACAAATGATTTAGCTTCAAATACTTGCGATGTAAGTGATATAGCTTCAATTGTTAAGGCGAAACGAACGAGTTAGCTTCAAATCAATGCGAAACACATGATATACCTTCATATCAATGCGATGTAGATTGTTTAGCTTCAAATCCATGCGAAACAAATGATTTAGCTTCAAATACTTGCGATATATGTGATATAGCTTCTAATGCAGGCGAAACAAACGCTTTAGCTTCAAATCCATGCGAATCACATAATTTAGCTTCAAATTCATGTGAAACACATGGATTAGCTTCAAATTCATGCGAAACAAATGATTTAGATTCAAATACTTGCGATATAAGTGACATAGCTTCAAATGCTGGCGAAATAACCGAGTTAGCATCAAATGCATGCGAAACACATGATGTAGCTTCAAATCAATGCGATGTAGAAGGTTTGGCTGCAGATCCATCCGAAACAAATGATTTAACTTCAAATACTTGCGATCTAAGTGGTCTAGCATCAAATGCTTGTGAAATAATCGAGTTAGCTTCAAATCCATGCGAAAAACATGATGTAGCTTCAAATCAAAGCGATGTAGATGGTTTAGCTCTATATCCATGTGTAGCAAGTGATTTAACTTCAAATACTTGCGATATAAGTGGTCTAGCATCAAAAGCTGGCGAAATAATCGAAATAGCTTCAAATGCAGGCGAAACAAACGCTTTAGCTTCAAATCCATGCGAATCAAATAATTTAGCTTCAAATTCATGCGAAACACATGGTTTAGCTTCAAATTCATGCGAAATACATAATGTAGCTTCAAATACTTGCGATATAAGTGATATAGCTTCAAATGCACGCGAAACGAACGAGTTAGCTTCAATCAATGCGAAACACATGATATACATTCATATCAATGCGATGTAGATTGTTTAGCTTCAAATCCATGCGAAACAAATGATTTAGCTTCAAATCCATGCGAAACAAATGATTTAGCTTCAAATACTTGCGATATAAGCGACATAGCTTCAAATGCAGGCGACACAAACGCTTTAGCTTCAAATCCATGTGAATCACATAATTTAGCTTCATATTCATGAGAAACACATGGTTTAGCTTCAAATTCATGCGAAACAAATGATTTAGATTCAAGTACTTGCGATATAAGTGGCATAGCTTCAAATGCTGGCGAAATAAACGAGTTAGCTACAAATCCATGCGAAACACATGATGTAGCTTCAAATCAATGCGATGTAGAAGGTTTAGCTTCAAATCCATGCGAATCAAATGATTTAGCTTCAAATACATGCGAAACAAATGATTTAGCTTCAAATACTTGCGATATAAGCGACATAGCTTCAAATGCAGGCGACACAAACGCTTTAGCTTCAAATCCATGTGAATCACATAATTTAGCTTCATATTCATGAGAAACACATGGTTTAGCCACAAATTCATGCGAAACAAATGATTTAGATTCAAATACTTGCGATATAAGTGACATAGCTTCAAATGCTGGCGAAATAAACGAGTTAGCTACAAATCCATGCGAAACACATGATGTAGCTTCAAATCAATGCGATGTAGATTGTTTAGCTTCAAATCCATGCGAAACAAATGATTTAGATTCAAATACTTGCGATGTAAGTGATATTGCTTCAAATGCAGGCGAAACGAAAGCTTTAGCTTCAAATCCATGCGAAACAAATGATTTAGCTTCAAATACTTGCGATATATGTGATATAGCTTCTAATGCAGGCGAAACAAACGCTTTAGCTTCAAGTCCATGCGAATCACATAATTTAGCTTCAAATTCATGCGAAACAAATGATTTAGATTCAAGTACTTGCGATATAAGTGACATAGCTTCAAATGCTGGCGAAATAAACGAGTTAGCTTCAAATCCATGCGAATCAAATGATTGAGCTTCAAATACTTGCGATATAAGTGATATAGCTTCAAATGCAGGCGAAACGAACGAATTAGCTTCAAATCAATGCAAAGCACATGATATTCCTTCATATCAATGCGATGTAGATTGTTTAGCTTCAAACTCATGCGAAACAAATGATTTAGTTTCAAATACTTGCGATATAAGTGATATAGCTTCCAATGTTGGCGAAATAATCGAGTTAGCTTCAAATCCATGCGAAACACATGACGTAGCTTCAAATCAATGCGATGTAGAAGGTTTAGCTACAAATCCATGCGAAACAAATGATTTAGCTACAAATACTTGCGACACAAGTGATATAGCTTCAAATGCTGGCGAAATAAACGAGTTGGCTTCAAATCCATGCGAAACACATGATGTAGCTTAAAATCAACGCGATGTATAAGGTTTATCTTCAAATCCATGCGAAACATATAATTTAGCTCCAAATACTTGCGATATACGTGATATAGCTTCAAATGCAGGCGAAACAAACGTGTTTGCTTCAAATGCATGCGAAACACATGACTAAGCTTCAAATAAATGCGATGTAGAACGTTTAGCTTCAAATCCATGCGAAACAAATGATTTAGCTTCAAAAAGTTCCGATATAAATGATATAGCCTCAACTGCTGGCGAAATAAACGAGTTATCTTCAAATCCATGCGAAACACAAGATGTAGCTTCAAATCATTACGATGTTGAAGGTTCAGCTACAAATCCATGCGAAATAAATGATTTAGCTTCAAATACTTGCGATATAATTGATATAGTTCCAAATTCTGGCGAAATAATCGAGTTAGCTTGAAATACATGCGAAACACATGATGTAGTTTCAAATCAATGCGATGTAGATGGTTTAGAATCAAATCCATGCGAAACAAATGATTTAGCTTCAAATACATGCGATATAAGTGATATAGCTTCAAATGCTGGCGAAATAAACGAGTTAGCTACAAATCCATGCGAAACACATGATGTAGCTTCAAATCAATGCGATGTAGAAGGTTTAGCTTCAAATCCATGCGAATCAAATGATTTAGCTTCAAATACATGCGAAACAAATGATTTAGCTTCAAATACTTGCGATATAAGCGACATAGCTTCAAATGCAGGCGACACAAACGCTTTAGCTTCAAATCCATGTGAATCACATAATTTAGCTTCATATTCATGAGAAACACATGGTTTAGCTTCAAATTCATGCGAAACAAATGATTTAGATTCAAGTACTTGCGATATAAGTGGCATAGCTTCAAATGCTGGCGAAATAAACGAGTTAGCTACAAATCCATGCGAAACACATGATGTAGCTTCAAATCAATGCGATGTAGAAGGTTTAGCTTCAAATCCATGCGAATCAAATGATTTAGCTTCAAATACATGCGAAACAAATGATTTAGCTTCAAATACTTGCGATATAAGCGACATAGCTTCAAATGCAGGCGACACAAACGCTTTAGCTTCAAATCCATGCGAATCACATAATTTAGCTTCATATTCATGAGAAACACATGGTTTAGCTTCAAATTCATGCGAAACACATGATGTAGCTTCAAATCAATGCGATGTATAAGGTTTAGCTTCAAAACCAAGCGAATCGAATGATTTAGCTTCAAATACTTGCGATATAAGTGATATAGCTTCAAATGCTGGCGAAATAAACGAGTTAGAGTCAAATCCATGCGAAACACATTATATAGCTTCAAATCAATGCGATGTAGAAGGTTTAGCTTCAAATCCATGCGAAACAAATGATTTAGCTTCACATACTTGCGATATAAGTGATATAGCTTAAAATGCTGGCGAAATAAACGAGTTGGCTTCAAATCCTTGCGAAACACATGTTGTAGCATCAAATCATTGCGATGTAGAAGGCTTAGCTTCAAATCCATGCGAATGAAATGCTTTAACTTCAAATACTTGCGATATAAGTGATATAGTTTCAAATTCTGGCGAAATAAACGAGTTAGCTTCAAATCCATGCGGAACTCATGATGTAGCTTCAAATCAATGCCATGTATAAGGTTTAGCTTCAAATCCATGCGAAACAAATGATTTAGCTTCAAATACTTGCGTTATAAGTGATATAGTTTCAAATGCTGGCGAAATAAACGAGATAGCTTCAAATCCATGCGAAACCCACGATGTAGCTTCAAATTAATGCGATGTAGAAGGTTTAGCTTCAAATCCATGCGAAACAAATGATTTAGCTACAAATACTTGCGATACAAGTGATATAGCTTCAAATGCTGGCGAAATAAACGAGTTGGCTTCAAATCCATGCGAAACACATGATGTAGTTTCAAATCAATGCCATGTAGGAGGTTTGGCTTGAAATGCATGCGAAACAAAGGATGTAGCTTCAAATCAATGCGATGTAGAAGGTTTGGCTTGAAATCCATGCGAAACGAAAGGTTTATCTTCAAATACTTGCGATATAAGTGATATAGCATCAAATGCTGATGAAATAAACGAGATAGCTTCAAATCCATGCGAAACACATGATGTAGATTCAAATCAATGCGATGTAGAAGGTTTAGCCTCAAATCCAAGCGAAACAAATGATTTAGCTTCAAATGCTTGCGATATAAGTGGTCTATCATCAAATACTGGCGAAATAAACGAGTTAGCTTCAAGTCCATGCGAAACACATGATGTAGATTCAAATCAATGCGATGTAGAAGGTTTAGCTTCAAATCCATGCGAATCAAATGATTTAGCTTCAAATATATGCGATGTAAGTGATATAGCTTGAATTGCAGGCGAAACGAACGAGTTAGCTTCAAATCAATTTGAAACACATGATATACCTTCATATCAATGCGATGTAGATTGTTTAGCTTCAAGTCCATGCGAAACAAATGATTTAGCTTCAAATACATGCAATATAAGTTGTATAGCATCAAATTCTGGCGATGTAATCGAGTTAGCTTCAAATCCATGCGAAACACATGATGTAGCTTCAAATCAATGCGATGTAGAAGGTTTAGCTTCAAATCCATGCGAATCAAATGATTTAGCTTCAAATACTTGCGATGTAAGTGATATTGCTTCAAATGCAGGCGAAACGAAAGCTTTAGCTTCAAATCCATGCGAAACAAATGATTTATCTTCAAATATTTGTGATATAAGTAATATAGCTTCAAATGCTGGCGAAACAATCGAGTTTGCATCAAATCCAAGCGAAACACATGATGTAGCTTCAAATCATTGCGATGTAATTAGATTATCTTCAAATCCAAGCGAAACTAATGATTTAGCTTCAAATACTTGTCAAACAATGGAGTTAGCTTCAAATTCATGCGAAACACATGATTTAGCTTCAAATACTTGCGATATAAGTGATATATCTTCAAATGTTGGCGAAATAATCGAGTTAGCTTCAAATCTATGCGAAACACATGACGTAGCTTCAAATCAATGCGATGTAGAAGGATTAGCTAGAAATCCATGCGAAACAAATGATTTAGCTTCAAATACTTGCGATATAATTGATATATCTTCAAATTATGGCGAAATAATCGAGTTACCTTCAAATCAATGCGATGTAGAAGGTTTAGCTTCAAATCCATGCGAATCAAATTATTTAGCTTCAAATACTTGCGATATATGTGATATAGCTTCAAATGCTGGCGAAATAGACGAGTTGGCTTCAAATAAATGCGGAACACATGGTGTACCTTCAAATCAATGCGATGTAGCTGGTTTAGAATCAAATCCATGCGAAACAAATGATTTAGCTTCAAATACTTGCGATATAAGTGGTCTAGCATCAAATGCTGGCGAAATAATCGAGTTATCTTCAAATCGATGCCAATCACATGATGTAGCTTCAAATCAATGCGATGTAGAAGGCTTGGCTTCAGATCCATACGAAACAAATGATTTAGCTTCAAATACTTGCGATATAAGTGATATAGCTTCAAATGCTGACGAAATAAACGAGTTACATTCAACTCCATGCGACACACATTATATATCTTCAAATCAAAGCGATGTAGATTGTTTAGCTTCAAATCCATGCGGAACAAACGATTTAGCTTCACATATTTGCGATATATGTGATATAGCTTCAAATGCTGGCGAAATAGACGAGTAGGCTTCAAATCCATGCGGAATACATGATGTAGTTTCAAATCAATGCGATGTAGCTGGTTTAGATTCAAATCCATGCGAAACAAATGATTTAGCTTCAAATACTTGCGATATAAGTCATATAGCTTCAAATGCTGGCGAAATTAACGAGTTAGCTTCAAATCCATGCGAAACACATGATGTAGCTTCAAATCAATGCGATGTAGAAGGTTTAGCTTCAAATAAATGCAAAACAAGTGATTTAGCTTCAAATACTTGCGATATAAGTGATATAGCTTCAAATGCTGGCGAAATTAACGAGTTAGCTTCAAATCCATGCGAAACACATGATGTAGCTTCAAATCAATGCGATGTAGATTGTTTAGCTTCAAATCCATGCGAAACAAATGATTTATCTTCAAATATTTGTGATATAAGTAATATAGCTTCAAATGCTGGCGAAACAATCGAGTTTGCATCAAATCCAAGCGAAACACATGATGTAGCTTCAAATCATTGCGATGTAATAGGATTATCTTCAAATCCAAGCGAAACAAATTATTTAGCTTCAAATACTTGTCAAACAATGGAGTTAGATTCAAATTCATGCGAAACACATGATTTAGCTTCAAATACTTGCGATATAAGTGATATAGCTTCAAATACTGGCGAAATAAACGAGTAGCTTCAAATCCTTGCGAAACACATGATGTAGCTTCAAATACTTGCGATATAAGTGATATAGTTTCAAATGCAGGCCAAAGAAACCCTTTAGCTTCAAATCCATGCGAATCACATAATTTAGCTTCAAATTCATACGACACACATGGTTTTGCTTCAAATTCATGCGAAACAAATGATTTAGTTTCAAATACTTGCGATATAAGTGATATAGCTTCAAATGCTGGCGAAATAATCGAGTTAGCTCCAAATCCATGCGAAACAGATGATGTAGCTTCAAATCAATGCGAAACCCATGATGTAGCTTCAAATTAATGCGATGTAGATTGTTTAGCTTCAAGTCGATGCGAAACAAATGATTTCGTTTCAAATACTTGCGATATAAGTGATATAGCTTCAAATGTTGGCGAAATAATCGAGTTAGCTTCAAATCCATGCGAAACACATGACGTAGCTTCAAATCAATGCGATGTAGAAGGTTTAGCTACAAATCCATGCGAAACAAATGATTCAGCCTCAAATACTTGCGATATAATTGATATAGTTTCAAATTATGCCGAAATAATCGAGTTAGCTTCAAATCCAAGCGAAACACATGATGTAGCTTCAAATCAATGCGATGTAGTATGATTATCTTCAAATCCAGGCGAAACATATGATTTAGCTTCAAATACTTGTCAAACAAACGAGTTAGCTTCAAATGCATGCGGAACACATGATGTAGCTTCAAATCAATGCGATGTAGAAGGTTTGGCTTCAGATCCATCCGAAACAAATGATTTAACTTCAAATACTTGCGATCTAAGTGGTCTAGCATCAAATGCTTGTGAAGTAATCGAGTTAGCTTCTAATCCATGCGAAACACATGACGTAGCTTCAAATCAATGCGATGTAGAAGGATTAGCTAGAAATCCATGCGAAACAAATGATTTAGCTTCAAATACTTGCGATATAATTGATATATCTTCAAATTATGGCGAAATAATCGAGTTACCTTCAAATCAATGCGATGTAGAAGGTTTAGCTTCAAATCCATGCGAATCAAATTATTTAGCTTCAAATACTTGCGATATATGTGATATAGCTTCAAATGCTGGCGAAATAGACGAGTTGGCTTCAAATAAATGCGGAACACATGGTGTACCTTCAAATCAATGCGATGTAGCTGGTTTAGATTAAATCCACGGGAATGAAATGATTTAGCTTCAAATACTTGCGATATAAATGATATAGCTTCACATGCTGGCGAAATAACCGAGTTAGCTTGAAATGCATGCGAAACACATAATGTAGGTTCAAATCAAAGCTATGTAGAAGGATTAGTTTCCAATCCATGTCAAAGAAATGATTTTGATTCAAATACTTGTGATTTAAGTGATATAGCTTCAAATGCAGGCCAAAGAAACCCTTTAGCTTCAAATCCATTGCGAATCACATAATTTAGCTTCAAATTCATACGACACACATGGTTTTGCTTCAAATTCATGCGAAACAAATGATTTAGTTTCAAATACTTGCGATATAAGTGATATAGCTTCAAATGCTGGCGAAATAATCAAGTTAGCTTCAACTCCATGCGATACATATGATGTAGCTTCAAATCAATACGATGTAGAAGGTTTGGCTTCAGATCCATGCGAAACAAATGATTTAGTTTCAAATACTTGCGATATAAGTGATATAGCTTCAAATGCTGGCGAATTAACCGAGTTACCTTCAAATCCATGCGAAACACATGATATAGCTTCAAATCAATGCGATGTAGAAGGTTTAGCTTCAAATAAATGCGAAACAAGTGATTTAGCTTCAAATACTTGCGATATAAGTGATATAGCTTCAAATGCTGGCGAAATTAACGAGTTAGCTTCAAATCCATGCGAAACACATGATGTAGCTTCAAATCAATGCAATGTAGATTGTTTAGCTTCAAATCCATGCGAAACAAATGATTTATCTTCAAATATTTGTGATATAAGTAATATAGCTTCAAATGCTGGCGAAACAATCGAGTTTGCATCAAATCCAAGCGAAACACATGATGTAGCTTCAAATCATTGCGATGTAATTAGATTATCTTCAAATCCAAGCGAAACTAATGATTTAGCTTCAAATACTTGTCAAACAATGGAGTTAGCTTCAAATTCATGCGAAACACATGATTTAGCTTCAAATACTTGCGATATAAGTGATATATCTTCAAATGTTGGCGAAATAATCGAGTTAGCTTCAAATCTATGCGAAACACATGACGTAGCTTCAAATCAATGCGATGTAGAAGGATTAGCTAGAAATCCATGCGAAACAAATGATTTAGCTTCAAATACTTGCGATATAATTGATATATCTTCAAATTATGGCGAAATAATCGAGTTACCTTCAAATCAATGCGATGTAGAAGGTTTAGCTTCAAATCCATGCGAATCAAATTATTTAGCTTCAAATACTTGCGATATATGTGATATAGCTTCAAATGCTGGCGAAATAGACGAGTTGGCTTCAAATAAATGCGGAACACATGGTGTACCTTCAAATCAATGCGATGTAGCTGGTTTAGAATCAAATCCATGCGAAACAAATGATTTAGCTTCAAATACTTGCGATATAAGTGGTCTAGCATCAAATGCTGGCGAAATAATCGAGTTATCTTCAAATCGATGCCAATCACATGATGTAGCTTCAAATCAATGCGATGTAGAAGGCTTGGCTTCAGATCCATACGAAACAAATGATTTAGCTTCAAATACTTGCGATATAAGTGATATAGCTTCAAATGCTGACGAAATAAACGAGTTACATTCAACTCCATGCGACACACATTATATATCTTCAAATCAAAGCGATGTAGATTGTTTAGCTTCAAATCCATGCGGAACAAACGATTTAGCTTCACATATTTGCGATATATGTGATATAGCTTCAAATGCTGGCGAAATAGACGAGTAGGCTTCAAATCCATGCGGAATACATGATGTAGTTTCAAATCAATGCGATGTAGCTGGTTTAGATTCAAATCCATGCGAAACAAATGATTTAGCTTCAAATACTTGCGATATAAGTCATATAGCTTCAAATGCTGGCGAAATTAACGAGTTAGCTTCAAATCCATGCGAAACACATGATGTAGCTTCAAATCAATGCGATGTAGAAGGTTTAGCTTCAAATAAATGCAAAACAAGTGATTTAGCTTCAAATACTTGCGATATAAGTGATATAGCTTCAAATGCTGGCGAAATTAACGAGTTAGCTTCAAATCCATGCGAAACACATGATGTAGCTTCAAATCAATGCGATGTAGATTGTTTAGCTTCAAATCCATGCGAAACAAATGATTTATCTTCAAATATTTGTGATATAAGTAATATAGCTTCAAATGCTGGCGAAACAATCGAGTTTGCATCAAATCCAAGCGAAACACATGATGTAGCTTCAAATCATTGCGATGTAATAGGATTATCTTCAAATCCAAGCGAAACAAATTATTTAGCTTCAAATACTTGTCAAACAATGGAGTTAGATTCAAATTCATGCGAAACACATGATTTAGCTTCAAATACTTGCGATATAAGTGATATAGCTTCAAATGCTGGCGAAATAAACGAGTAGCTTCAAATCCTTGCGAAACACATGATGTAGCTTCAAATACTTGCGATATAAGTGATATAGTTTCAAATGCAGGCCAAAGAAACCCTTTAGCTTCAAATCCATGCGAATCACATAATTTAGCTTCAAATTCATACGACACACATGGTTTTGCTTCAAATTCATGCGAAACAAATGATTTAGTTTCAAATACTTGCGATATAAGTGATATAGCTTCAAATGCTGGCGAAATAATCGAGTTAGCTCCAAATCCATGCGAAACAGATGATGTAGCTTCAAATCAATGCGAAACCCATGATGTAGCTTCAAATTAATGCGATGTAGATTGTTTAGCTTCAAGTCGATGCGAAACAAATGATTTCGTTTCAAATACTTGCGATATAAGTGATATAGCTTCAAATGTTGGCGAAATAATCGAGTTAGCTTCAAATCCATGCGAAACACATGACGTAGCTTCAAATCAATGCGATGTAGAAGGTTTAGCTACAAATCCATGCGAAACAAATGATTCAGCCTCAAATACTTGCGATATAATTTATATAGTTTCAAATTATGCCGAAATAATCGAGTTAGCTTCAAATCCATGCGAACACATAATGTAGCTTCAAATCAATGCGATGTAGTAGGATTATCTTCAAATCCAGGCGAAACAAATGATTTAGCTTCAAATACTTGTCAAACAAAGGAGTTAGCTTCAAATCCATGCGAAACACATGACGTAGCTTCAAATCAATGCGATGTAAAAGGATTAGCTACAAATCCATGCGAAACAAATGATTTAGCTTCAAATACTTGCGATATAATTGATATATTTTCAAATTATGGCGAAATAATCGAGTTACCTTCAAATACATGCGATGTAGAAGGTTTCGCTTCAAATCTACAGGAAACAAATGATTTAGCTTCAAATACTTGCGATATAAGCGACATAGCTTCAAATGCAGGCGACACAAACGCTTTAGCTTCAAATCCATGCGAATCACATGATGTAGCTTCAAATCAATGCGATCTAGATTGTTTAGCTTCAAATCCATACGAAACAAAAGATTTAGCTTCAAATATTTGCGATATAAGTAATATAGCTTCAAATGCTGGCGAAATAATCGAGTTAGTTTCAAATCCAAGCGAAACACATGATGTAGCTTCAAATCAATGCGATGTAGTAGGATTATCTTCAAATCCAGGCGAAACATATGATTTAGCTTCAAATACTTGTCAAACAAACGTGTTAGCTTCAAATGCATGCGAAACACATGATGTAGCTTCAAATCAATGCGATGTAGAAGGTTTAGCTTCAAATCCATGCGAAACAAATGATTTAGCTTCAAATACTTGCGATGTACGTGATATAGCTTCAATTGCAGGGGAGCGAACGAGTTAGCTTCAAATCAATGCGAAACACATGATATACATTCATATCAATGCGTTGTAGATTGTTTAGCTTCAAATCCATGCGAAATAAATGATTTAGCTTCAAATACTTGCGATATAAGTGATATATCTTCAAATGTTGGCGAAATAATCGAGTTAGCTTCAAATCTATGCGAAACACATGACGTAGCTTCAAATCAATGCGATGTAGAAGGATTAGCTAGAAATCCATGCGAAACAAATGATTTAGCTTCAAATACTTGCGATATAATTGATATATCTTCAAATTATGGCGAAATAATCGAGTTACCTTCAAATCAATGCGATGTAGAAGGTTTAGCTTCAAATCCATGCGAATCAAATTATTTAGCTTCAAATACTTGCGATATATGTGATATAGCTTCAAATGCTGGCGAAATAGACGAGTTGGCTTCAAATAAATGCGGAACACATGGTGTACCTTCAAATCAATGCGATGTAGCTGGTTTAGAATCAAATCCATGCGAAACAAATGATTTAGCTTCAAATACTTGCGATATAAGTGGTCTAGCATCAAATGCTGGCGAAATAATCGAGTTATCTTCAAATCGATGCCAATCACATGATGTAGCTTCAAATCAATGCGATGTAGAAGGCTTGGCTTCAGATCCATACGAAACAAATGATTTAGCTTCAAATACTTGCGATATAAGTGATATAGCTTCAAATGCTGACGAAATAAACGAGTTACATTCAACTCCATGCGACACACATTATATATCTTCAAATCAAAGCGATGTAGATTGTTTAGCTTCAAATCCATGCGGAACAAACGATTTAGCTTCACATATTTGCGATATATGTGATATAGCTTCAAATGCTGGCGAAATAGACGAGTAGGCTTCAAATCCATGCGGAATACATGATGTAGTTTCAAATCAATGCGATGTAGCTGGTTTAGATTCAAATCCATGCGAAACAAATGATTTAGCTTCAAATAATTGCGATATAAGTCATATAGCTTCAAATACTGGCGAAATTAACGAGTTAGCTTCAAATCCATGCGAAACACATGATGTAGCTTCAAATCAATGCGATGTAGAAGGTTTAGCTTCAAATAAATGCAAAACAAGTGATTTAGCTTCAAATACTTGCGATATAAGTGATATAGCTTCAAATGCTGGCGAAATTAACGAGTTAGCTTCAAATCCATGCGAAACACATGATGTAGCTTCAAATCATTGCGATGTAATAGGATTATCTTCAAATCCAAGCGAAACAAATTATTTAGCTTCAAATACTTGTCAAACAATGGAGTTAGATTCAAATTCATGCGAAACACATGATTTAGCTTCAAATACTTGCGATATAAGTGACATAGCTTCAAATGCTGGCGAAATAAACGAGTAGCTTCAAATCCTTGCGAAACACATGATGTAGCTTCAAATACTTGCGATATAAGTGATATAGTTTCAAATATTGGCGAAATAATCGAGTTAGCTTCAAATACAGGCGAAACATATGATGTATCTTGAAATCAATGCGATGTAGATAGTTTGGCTTCAAATCCACGGGAAAGAAATGATTTAGCTTCAAATACTTGCGATATAAATGATATAGCTTCACATGCTGGCGAAATAACCGAGTTAGCTTGAAATGCATGCGAAACACATAATGTAGGTTCAAATCAAAGCTATGTAGAAGGATTAGTTTCAAATCCATGTCAAAGAAATGATTTTGATTCAAATACTTGTGATTTAAGTGATATAGCTTCAAATGCAGGCCAAAGAAACCCTTTAGCTTCAAATCCATGCGAATCACATAATTTAGCTTCAAATTCATACGACACACATGGTTTTGCTTCAAATTCATGCGAAACAAATGATTTAGTTTCAAATACTTGCGATATAAGTGACATAGCTTCAAATGCTGGCGAAATAATCGAGTTTGCATCAAATCCAAGCGAAACACATGATGTAGCTTCAAATCATTGCGATGTAATAGGATTATCTTCAAATCCAAGCGAAACAAATGATTTAGCTTCAAATACTTGTCAAACAATGGAGTTAGCTTCAAATTCATGCGAAACACATGATGTAGCTTCAAATCAATGCGATGTAGAAGGTTTAGCTTCAAATACATGCGAATCAAATTATTTAGCTTCAAATACTTGCGATATATGTGATATAGCTTCAAATGCTGGCGAAATAGACGAGTAGCTTCAAATCCTTGCGAAACACATGATGTAGCTTCAAATACTTGCGATATAAGTGATATAGTTTCAAATGTTGGCGAAATAATCGAGTTAGCTTCAAATACAGGCGAAACATATGATGTATCTTCAAATCAATGCGATGTAGATAGTTTGGCTTCAAATCCACGGGAAAGAAATGATTTAGCTTCAAATACTTGCGATATAAATGATATAGCTTCACATGCTGGCGAAATAACCGAGTTAGCTTGAAATGCATGCGAAACACATAATGTAGGTTCAAATCAAAGCTATGTAGAAGGATTAGTTTCAAATCCATGTCAAAGAAATGATTTTGATTCAAATACTTGTGATTTAAGTGATATAGCTTCAAATGCAGGCCAAAGAAACCCTTTAGCTTCAAATCCATGCGAATCACATAATTTAGCTTCAAATTCATACGACACACATGGTTTTGCTTCAAATTCATGCGAAACAAATGATTTAGTTTCAAATACTTGCGATATAAGTGATATAGCTTCAAATGTTGGCGAAATAATCGAGTTAGCTTCAAATCCATGCGAAACACATGACGTAGCTTCAAATCAATGCGATGTAGAAGGTTTAGCTACAAATCCATGCGAAACAAATGATTTAGCTTCAAATACTTGCGATGTACGTGATATAGCTTCAATTGCAGGCGAAACGAACGAGTTAGCTTCAAATCAATGCGAAACACATGATATACATTCATATCAATGCGTTGTAGATTGTTTAGCTTCAAATCCATGCGAAACAAATGATTTAGCTTCAAATACTTGCGATATAAGTGATATAGCTTCAAATGCGGGCGAAACAATCGCTTTAGCTTCAAATCCATGCGAATCACATTATTTAGCTTCAAATTCATGTGAAACACATGGATTAGCTTCAAATTCATGCGAAACAAATGATTTAGATTCAAATACTTGCGATATAAGTGACATAGCTTCAAACGCTGGCGAAATAAACGAGTTAGCTTCAAATAGATACGGAAGACATGATGTAGTTTCAAATCAATGCGATGTAGCTGGTTTAGATTCAAATCCATGCGAAACAAATGATTTAGCTTCAAATACTTGCGATATAAGTGATATATCTTCAAATGTTGGCGAAATAATCGAGTTAGCTTCAAATCCATGCGAAACACATGACGTAGCTTCAAACCAATGCGATGTAGAAGGATTAGCTAGAAATCCATGCGAAACAAATGATTTAGCTTCAAATACTTGCGATATAATTGATATATCTTCAAATTATGGCGAAATAATCGAGTTACCTTCAAATCAATGCGATGTAGAAGGTTTAGCTTCAAATCCATGCGAATCAAATTATTTAGCTTCAAATACTTGCGATATATGTGATATAGCTTCAAATGCTGGCGAAATAGACGAGTTGGCTTCAAATAAATGCGGAACACATGGTGTACCTTCAAATCAATGCGATGTAGCTGGTTTTGAATCAAATCCATGCGAAACAAATGATTTAGCTTCAAATACTTGCGATATAAGTGGTCTAGCATCAAATGCTGGCGAAATAATCGAGTTATCTTCAAATCGATGCGAATCACATGATGTAGCTTCAAATCAATGCGATGTAGAAGGCTTGGCTTCAGATCCATACGAAACAAATGATTTAGATTCAAATACTTGCGATATAAGTGACATAGCTTCAAATGCTGGCGAAATAAACGAGTTAGCTACAAATCCATGCGAAACACATTATATAGCTTCAAATCAATGCGATGTGGAAGGTTTAGCTTCAAATCCATGCGAATCAAATGATTTAGCTTCAAATACTGGCGATATAAGTGATATTGCTTCAAATGCAGGCGAAACGAACGCTTTAGCTTCAAATCCATGCGAAACAAATGATTTAGCTTCAAATACTTGCGATGTAAGTGATATAGCTTCAATTGTAGGCGAAACGAACGAGTTAGCTTCAAATCAATGCGAAACACATGATATACCTTCAAATCAATGCGATGTAGATTGTTTAGCATCAAATCCATGCGAAACAAATGATTTAGCTTCAAATACTTGCGATATATGTGATATAGCTTCTAATGCAGGCGAAACAAACGCTTTAGCTTCAAATCCATGCGAATCACATAATTTAGCTTCAAATTCATGTGAAACACATGGTTTAGCTTCAAATTCATGCGAAACAATTGATTTAGATTCAAGTACTTGCGATATAAGTGACATAGCTTCAAATGCTGGCGAAATAAACGAGTTAGCTAAATATCCATGCGAAACACATGATGAAGCATCAAATCAACGCGAAGTAGAAGGTGTAGCTTCAAATCCATGTGTAGCAAGTAATCTAACTTCAAATACTTGCGATCTAAGTGGTCTAGTATCAAATGCTGGCGAAATAAACGAGTTAGCTTCAAGTCCATGCGAAACACATGATGTAGCTTCAAATCAATGCGATGTAGAAGGTTTAGCTTCAAATCCATGCGAATCATATGATTTAGCTTCAAATACTTGCGATATAAGTGATATAGCTTCAAATGCTGGTGAAACGAACGAGTTAGCTTCAATTCAATGCGAAACACATGATATACATTCATATCAATGCGATGTAGATTGCTTAGCTTCAAATCCATGCGAAACAAATGATTTAGCTTCAAATCCATGCGAAACAAATGATTTAGCTTCAAATCCATGCGAAACAAATGATTTAGCTTCAAATACTTGCGATATAAGCGACATAGCTTCAAATGCAGGCGACACAAACGCTTTAGCTTCAAATCCATGCGAATCACATAATTTAGCTTCATATTCATGAGAAACACATGGTTTAGCTTCAAATTCATGCGAAACAAATGATTTAGATTCAAATACTTGCGATATAAGTGACATAGCTTCAAATGCTGGCGAAATAAACGAGTTAGCTACAAATCCATGCGAAACACATGATGTAGCTTCAAATCAATGCGATGTAGAAGGTTTAGCTTCAAATCCATGCGAATCGAATGATTTAGCTTCAAATACTTGCGATATAAGTGATATTGCTTCAAATGCAGGCGAAACGAACGCTTTAGCTTCAAATCCATGCGAAACAAATGATTTAGCTTCAAATACTTGCGATGTAAGTGATATAGCTCCAATTGTAGGCGAAACGAACGCTTTAGCATCAAATCCATGCGAATAACATAATTTAGCTTCAAATTCATGTGAAACACATGGTTTAGCTTCAAATTCATGCGAAACAAATGATTTAGATTCAAGTACTTGCGATATAAGTGGCATAGCTTCAAATGCTGGCGAAATAAACGAGTTAGCTAAATATCCATGCGAAACACATGATGAAGCATCAAATCAACGCGAAGTAGAAGGTGTAGCTTCAAATCCATGTGTAGCAAGTGATTTAACTTCAAATACTTGCGATCTAAGTGGTCTAGTATCAAATGCTTACGAAATAATCGAGTTAGCTTGAAATCCATGCGAAACACATGATGTAGATTCAAATCAATGCGATGTAGAAGGTTTAGCCTCAAATCCATGCGAAACAAATGATTTAGCTTCAAATGCTTGCGATATAAGTGGTCTATCATCAAATACTGGCGAAATAAACGAGTTAGCTTCAAGTCCATGCGAAACACATGATGTAGATTCAAATCAATGCGATGTAGAAGGTTTAGCTTCAAATCCATGCGAATCAAATGATTTAGCTTCAAATATATGCGATGTAAGTGATATAGCTTGAATTGCAGGCGAAACGAACGAGTTAGCTTCAAATCAATTTGAAACACATGATATACCTTCATATCAATGCGATGTAGATTGTTTAGCTTCAAGTCCATGCGAAACAAATGATTTAGCTTCAAATACATGCAATATAAGTTGTATAGCATCAAATGCTGGCGATGTAATCGAGTTAGCTTCAAATCCATGCGAAACACATGATGTAGCTTCAAATCAATGCGATGTAGAAGGTTTAGCTTCAAATCCATGCGAATCAAATGATTTAGCTTCAAATACTTGCGATGTAAGTGATATTGCTTCTAATGCAGGCGAAACAAACGCTTTAGCTTCAAATCCATGCGAATCACATAATTTAGCTTCAAATTCATGTGAAACACATGGATTAGCTTCAAATTCATGCGAAACAAATGATTTAGATTCAAATACTTGCGATATAAGTGACATAGCTTCAAATGCTGGCGAAATAACCGAGTTAGCATCAAATGCATGCGAAACACATGATGTAGCTTCAAATCAATGCGATGTAGAAGGTTTGGCTTCAGATCCATCCGAAACAAATGATTTAACTTCAAATACTTGCGATCTAAGTGGTCTAGCATCAAATGCTTGTGAAATAATCGAGTTAGCTTCAAATCCATGCGAAAAACATGATGTAGCTTCAAATCAAAGCGATGTAGATGGTTTAGCTCTATATCCATGTGTAGCAAGTGATTTAACTTCAAATACTTGCGATATAAGTGGTCTAGCATCAAAAGCTGGCGAAATAATCGAAATAGCTTCAAATGCAGGCGAAACAAACGCTTTAGCTTCAAATCCATGCGAATCAAATAATTTAGCTTCAAATTCATGCGAAACACATGGTTTAGCTTCAAATTCATGCGAAATACATAATGTAGCTTCAAATACTTGCGATATAAGTGATATAGCTTCAAATGCACGCGAAACGAACGAGTTAGCTTCAATTCAATGCGAAACACATGATATACATTCATATCAATGCGATGTAGATTGTTTAGCTTCAAATCCATGCGAAACAAATGATTTAGCTTCAAATCCATGCGAAACAAATGATTTAGCTTCAAATACTTGCGATATAAGCGACATAGCTTCAAATGCAGGCGACACAAACGCTTTAGCTTCAAATCCATGTGAATCACATAATTTAGCTTCATATTCATGAGAAACACATGGTTTAGCTTCAAATTCATGCGAAACAAATGATTTAGATTCAAGTACTTGCGATATAAGTGGCATAGCTTCAAATGCTGGCGAAATAAACGAGTTAGCTACAAATCCATGCGAAACACATGATGTAGCTTCAAATCAATGCGATGTAGAAGGTTTAGCTTCAAATCCATGCGAATCAAATGATTTAGCTTCAAATACATGCGAAACAAATGATTTAGCTTCAAATACTTGCGATATAAGCGACATAGCTTCAAATGCAGGCGACACAAACGCTTTAGCTTCAAATCCATGCGAATCACATAATTTAGCTTCATATTCATGAGAAACACATGGTTTAGCTTCAAATTCATGCGAAACACATGATGTAGCTTCAAATCAATGCGATGTATAAGGTTTAGCTTCAAAACCAAGCGAATCGAATGATTTAGCTTCAAATACTTGCGATATAAGTGATATAGCTTCAAATGCTGGCGAAATAAACGAGTTAGAGTCAAATCCATGCGAAACACATTATATAGCTTCAAATCAATGCGATGTAGAAGGTTTAGCTTCAAATCCATGCGAAACAAATGATTTAGCTTCAAATACATGCAATATAAGTTGTCTTTCATCAAATGCTGGCGATGTAATCGAGTTAGCTTCAAATCCATGCGAAACACATGATGTAGCTTCAAATCAATGCGATGTAGAAGGTTTAGCTTCAAATCCATGCGAATCAAATGATTTAGCTTCAAATACTTGCGATATAAGTGATATTGCTTCAAATGCAGGCGAAACGAACGAGTTAGCTTCAAATCAATGCGAAACACATGATATACCTTCATATCAATGCGATGTACATTGTTTAGCTTCAAGTCCATGCGAAACAAATGATTTAGCTTCAAATACTTGCGATATAAGTGATATTGCTTCAAATGCAGGCGAAACGAACGCTTTAGCTTCAAATCCATGCGAATCACATAATTTCGCTTCAAATTCATGAGAAACACATGGTTTAGCTTCGTATTCATGCGAAACAAATGATTTAGTTTCAAATACTTGCGATATAAGTGATATAGCTTCAAATGCAGGCGAAACAAACGCTTTAGCTTCAAATCTATGCGAATCAAATAATTTATCTTCAAATTCATGAGAATCACATGGTTTAGCTTCAAATTCATGCGAAACAAATGATTTATTTTCAAATACTTGCGATATAAGTGATATAGCTTGAAATGCTGGCGAAATAAACGAGTTAGCTCCAAATCCATGCGAAACACATGATGTTGCTTCAAATCAATGCGATGTAGATGGTTTAGAATCAAATCCATGCGAAACAAATGATTTAGTTTCAAATACTTGCGATATAAGTGATATAGCTTCAAATGCTGGCGAAATAAACGAGTTAGATTCAAATCCCTGCGAAACACATTATATAGCTTCAAATCAATGCGATGTGGAAGGTTTAGCTTCAAATCCATGCGAATCAAATGATTTAGCTTCAAATACTGGCGATATAAGTGATATTGCTTCAAATGCAGGCGAAACGAACGCTTTAGCTTCAAATCCATGCGAAACAAATGATTTAGCTTCAAATACTTGCGATGTAAGTGATATAGCTTCAATTGTAGGCGAAACGAACGAGTTAGCTTCAAATCAATGCGAAACACATGATATACCTTCAAATCAATGCGATGTAGATTGTTTAGCATCAAATCCATGCGAAACAAATGATTTAGCTTCAAATACTTGCGATATATGTGATATAGCTTCTAATGCAGGCGAAACAAACGCTTTAGCTTCAAATCCATGCGAATCACATAATTTAGCTTCAAATTCATGTGAAACACATGGTTTAGCTTCAAATTCATGCGAAACAATTGATTTAGATTCAAGTACTTGCGATATAAGTGACATAGCTTCAAATGCTGGCGAAATAAACGAGTTAGCTAAATATCCATGCGAAACACATGATGAAGCATCAAATCAACGCGAAGTAGAAGGTGTAGCTTCAAATCCATGTGTAGCAAGTAATCTAACTTCAAATACTTGCGATCTAAGTGGTCTAGTATCAAATGCTGGCGAAATAAACGAGTTAGCTTCAAGTCCATGCGAAACACATGATGTAGCTTCAAATCAATGCGATGTAGAAGGTTTAGCTTCACATCCATGCGAATCATATGATTTAGCTTCAAATACTTGCGATATAAGTGATATAGCTTCAAATGCAGGTGAAACGAACGAGTTAGCTTCAATTCAATGCGAAACACATGATATACATTCATATCAATGCGATGTAGATTGCTTAGCTTCAAATCCATGCGAAACAAATGATTTAGCTTCAAATCCATGCGAAACAAATGATTTAGCTTCAAATCCATGCGAAACAAATGATTTAGCTTCAAATACTTGCGATATAAGCGACATAGCTTCAAATGCAGGCGACACAAACGCTTTAGCTTCAAATCCATGCGAATCACATAATTTAGCTTCATATTCATGAGAAACACATGGTTTAGCCACAAATTCATGCGAAACAAATGATTTAGATTCAAATACTTGCGATATAAGTGACATAGCTTCAAATGCTGGCGAAATAAACGAGTTAGCTACAAATCCATGCGAAACACATGATGTAGCTTCAAATCAATGCGATGTAGATTGTTTAGCTTCAAATCCATGCGAAACAAATGATTTAGATTCAAATACTTGCGATGTAAGTGATATTGCTTCAAATGCAGGCGAAACGAAAGCTTTAGCTTCAAATCCATGCGAAACAAATGATTTAGCTTCAAATACTTGCGATGTAAGTGATATAGCTTCAATTGTAGGCGAAACGAACGAGTTAGCTTCAAATCAATGCGAAACACATGATATACCTTCATATCAATGCGATGTAGATTGTTTAGCTTCAAATCCATGCGAAACAAATGATTTAGATTCAAATACTTGCGATATATGTGATATAGCTTCTAATGCAGGCGAAACAAACGCTTTAGCTTCAAATCCATGCGAATCACATAATTTAGCTTCAAATTCATGTGAAACACATGGTTTAGCTTCAAATTCATGCGAAACAAATGATTTAGATTCAAGTACTTGCGATATAAGTGACATAGCTTCAAATGCTGGCGAAATAAACGAGTTAGCTTCAAATCCATGCGAATCAAATGATTGAGCTTCAAATACTTGCGATATAAGTGATATAGCTTCAAATGCAGGCGAAACGAACGAATTAGCTTCAAATCAATGCAAAGCACATGATATTCCTTCATATCAATGCGATGTAGATTGTTTAGCTTCAAACTCATGCGAAACAAATGATTTAGTTTCAAATACTTGCGATATAAGTGATATAGCTTCCAATGTTGGCGAAATAATCGAGTTAGCTTCAAATCCATGCGAAACACATGACGTAGCTTCAAATCAATGCGATGTAGAAGGTTTAGCTACAAATCCATGCGAAACAAATGATTTAGCTACAAATACTTGCGACACAAGTGATATAGCTTCAAATGCTGGCGAAATAAACGAGTTGGCTTCAAATCCATGCGAAACACATGATGTAGCTTTAAATCAACGCGATGTATAAGGTTTATCTTCAAATCCATGCGAAACATATAATTTAGCTCCAAATACTTGCGATATACGTGATATAGCTTCAAATGCAGGCGAAACAAACGTGTTTGCTTCAAATGCATGCGAAACACATGACTAAGCTTCAAATAAATGCGATGTAGAACGTTTAGCTTCAAATCCATGCGAAACAAATGATTTAGCTTCAAAAAGTTCCGATATAAATGATATAGCCTCAACTGCTGGCGAAATAAACGAGTTATCTTCAAATCCATGCGAAACACAAGATGTAGCTTCAAATCATTACGATGTAGAAGGTTCAGCTACAAATCCATGCGAAATAAATGATTTAGCTTCAAATACTTGCGATATAATTGATATAGTTCCAAATTCTGGCGAAATAATCGAGTTAGCTTGAAATACATGCGAAACACATGATGTAGTTTCAAATCAATGCGATGTAGATGGTTTAGAATCAAATCCATGCGAAACAAATGATTTAGCTTCAAATACATGCGATATAAGTGATATAGCTTCAAATGCAGGCAAAATAAACGAGTTAGCTTCAAATCCATGCGGAACACATGATGTAGATTCCAATCAATGCTATGTAGAAGGTTTATTTACAAATCCATGCGAAACAAATGATTTAGCTTCAAATACTTGCGATATAAGTGATATAGTTTCAAATGCTGGCGAAATAAACGAGATAGCTTCAAATCCATGCGAAACCCACGATGTAGCTTCAAATTAATGCGATGTAGAAGGTTTAGCTTCAAATCCATGCGAAACAAATGATTTAGCTACAAATACTTGCGATACAAGTGATATAGCTTCAAATGCTGGCGAAATAAACGAGTTGGCTTCAAATCCATGCGAAAGACATGACGTAGATTCAAATCAATGCTATGTAGAAGGATTAGCTACAAATCCATGCGAAACAAATGATTTAGCTTCAAATACTTGCGATATAAGTGATATAGCTTCAAATGCTGGCGAAATAAACGAGTTAGCTTCAAATCCATGCGAAACCCACGATGTAGCTTCAAATTAATGCGATGTAGAAGGTTTAGCTTCAAATCCATGCGAAAGAAATGATTTAGCTACAAATACTTGCGATATAAGTGATGTAGCTTCAAATGTTGGCGAAATAATCGAGTTAGCTTCAAATCCATGCGAAACCAACGATGTAGCTTCAAATTACTGCGATGTAGAAGGTTTAGCTTCAAGTCCATGCGAAACAAATGATTTAGCTACAAATACTTGCGATACAAGTGATATAGCTTCAAATGCTGGCGAAATAAACGATTTTGATTCAAATCCAAGCGAAACACATGATGTAGCTTCAAATCAATGCGATGTAGGAGGTTTGGCTTGAAATGCATGCGAAACAAAGGATGTAGCTTCAAATCAATGCGATGTAGTAGGTTTGGCTTGAAATCCATGCGAAACGAAAGATTTATCTTCAAATACTTGCGATATAAGCGATATAGCATCAAATGCTGACGAAATAAACGAGATAGCTTCAAATCCATGCGAAACCCACGACGTAGCTTGAAATTAATGCGATGTGGAAGGTTTAGCTTCAAATCCATGCGAAACAAATGATTTAGCTACAAATACTTGCGATGTAAGTGATATAGCTTCAAATGCTGGCGAAAAAAACGAGTGGGCTTCAAATCTATGCGAAACACATGTTGTAGCATCAAATCAATGCGATGTATAAGGTTTAGCTTCAAATCCATGCGAAACAAATGATTTAGCATCAAATACTTGCGATATAAGTGATATAGCTTCAAATTCTGGCGAAATAATCGAGTTAGCTACAACTCCATGCGGAACCAATAATGTAGCTTCAGATCAATACGATGTTGAAGGTTTAACTTCAAAATCCATCTGTAGCAAGCGATTTAACTTCAAATACTTGCGATATAAGTTGTCTAGTATCAAATGCTGGCGAAATAATCGAGTTAGCTTCAAATCCGTGCGAAACACATGATGTAGCTTCAAATCAATGTGATGTAGGAGGTTTGGCTTGAAATGCATGCGAAACAAAGGATGTAGCTTCAAATCAATGCGATGTAGTAGGTTTGGCTTGAAATCCATGCGAAACGAAAGATTTATCTTCAAATACTTGCGATATAAGCGATATAGCATCAAATGCTGACGAAATAAACGAGATAGCTTCAAATCCATGCGAAACAAATGATTTAGCTACAAATACTTGCGATGTAAGTGATATAGCTTCAAATGCTGGCGAAAAAAACGAGTGGGCTTCAAATCTATGCGAAACACATGTTGTAGCATCAAATCAATGCGATGTATAAGGTTTAGCTTCAAATCCATGCGAAACAAATGATTTAGCATCAAATACTTGCGATATAAGTGATATAGCTTCAAATTCTGGCGAAATAATCGAATTAGCTACAACTCCATGCGGAACCAATAATGTAGCTTCAGATCAATACGATGTTGAAGGTTTAACTTCAAAATCCATCTGTAGCAAGCGATTTAACTTCAAATACTTGCGATATAAGTGATATAGTTTCAAATTCTGGCGAAATAATCGAGTTAGCTTCAAATCCATGCGAATCACATGATGTAGCTTCAAATCAGTGCTATGAAGAAGGTTTAGCTTCAAATGGATGCGAATCAAATGATTCAGATTCAAATACATGCGACATAAGTGATATAGCTTCAAATACTTGCGATATAAGTGATGTAGCTTCAAATGCTGGCGAAGTAAACGAGTTTTCTTCAAATCCATGCGAACCACATGATGTAGGTTCAAATCAAAGCGATGTAGAAGGATTGGTTTCAAATCCATGTTAAACAAATGATCTTGATTCAAATACTTGCGATATAAGTGACATAGCTTAAAATGCTGGCGAAATAAACATGTTAGCTCCAAATCCATGCGAAACACATGATGTAGCTTCAAATCAATGCGATGTAGATGGTTTAGAATCAAATCCATGCGAAACAAATGATTTAGCTTCAAATACTTGCGATATAAGTGATATAGCTTCAAATACTGGCGAAATAAACGAGTTGGTTTCAAATCCATGCGAAACACATGTTGTAGCATCAAATCAATGCGATGTAGGAGGTTTAGCTTCAAATCCATGCGAAAGAAATGCTTTAGCTTCACATACTTGCGATATAAGTGATATAGCTTAAAATGCTGGCGAAATAAACGAGTTGGCTTCAAATCCATGCGAAACACATGTTGTAGCATCAAATCAATGCGATGTAGAAGGTTTAGCTTCAAATCCATGCGAAAGAAATGCTTTAACTTCAAATACTTGCGATATAAGTGATATAGTTTCAAATTCTGGCGAAATAAACGAGTTAGCTTCAAATCCATGCGGAACTCATGATGTAGCTTCAAATCAATGCGATGTAGAAGGTTTAGCTTCAAATCCATGCGAAACAAATGATTTAGCTTCACATACTTGCGATATAAGTGATATAGCTTAAAATGCTGGCGAAATAAACGAGTTGGCTTCAAATCCTTGCGAAACACATGTTGTAGCATCAAATCATTGCGATGTAGAAGGCTTAGCTTCAAATCCATGCGAATGAAATGCTTTAACTTCAAATACTTGCGATATAAGTGATATAGTTTCAAATTCTGGCGAAATAAACGAGTTAGCTTCAAATCCATGCGGAACTCATGATGTAGCTTCAAATCAATGCCATGTATAAGGTTTAGCTTCAAATCCATGCGAAACAAATGATTTAGCTTCAAATACTTGCGTTATAAGTGATATAGTTTCAAATGCTGGCGAAATAAACGAGATAGCTTCAAATCCATGCGAAACCCACGATGTAGCTTCAAATTAATGCGATGTAGAAGGTTTAGCTTCAAATCCATGCGAAACAAATGATTTAGCTACAAATACTTGCGATACAAGTGATATAGCTTCAAATGCTGGCGAAATAAACGAGTTGGCTTCAAATCCATGCGAAACACATGATGTAGTTTCAAATCAATGCCATGTAGGAGGTTTGGCTTGAAATGCATGCGAAACAAAGGATGTAGCTTCAAATCAATGCGATGTAGAAGGTTTGGCTTGAAATCCATGCGAAACGAAAGGTTTATCTTCAAATACTTGCGATATAAGTGATATAGCATCAAATGCTGATGAAATAAACGAGATAGCTTCAAATCCATGCGAAACACATGATGTAGATTCAAATCAATGCGATGTAGAAGGTTTAGCCTCAAATCCAAGCGAAACAAATGATTTAGCTTCAAATGCTTGCGATATAAGTGGTCTATCATCAAATACTGGCGAAATAAACGAGTTAGCTTCAAGTCCATGCGAAACACATGATGTAGATTCAAATCAATGCGATGTAGAAGGTTTAGCTTCAAATCCATGCGAATCAAATGATTTAGCTTCAAATATATGCGATGTAAGTGATATAGCTTGAATTGCAGGCGAAACGAACGAGTTAGCTTCAAATCAATTTGAAACACATGATATACCTTCATATCAATGCGATGTAGATTGTTTAGCTTCAAGTCCATGCGAAACAAATGATTTAGCTTCAAATACATGCAATATAAGTTGTATAGCATCAAATTCTGGCGATGTAATCGAGTTAGCTTCAAATCCATGCGAAACACATGATGTAGCTTCAAATCAATGCGATGTAGAAGGTTTAGCTTCAAATCCATGCGAATCAAATGATTTAGCTTCAAATACTTGCGATGTAAGTGATATTGCTTCAAATGCAGGCGAAACGAAAGCTTTAGCTTCAAATCCATGCGAAACAAATGATTTAGCTTCAAATACTTGCGATGTAAGTGATATAGCTTCAATTGTAGGCGAAACGAACGAGTTAGCTTCAAATCAATGCGAAACACATGATATACCTTCATATCAATGCGATGTAGATTGTTTAGCTTCAAATCCATGCGAAACAAATGATTTAGCTTCAAATACTTGCGATATATGTGATATAGCTTCTAATGCAGGCGAAACAAACGCTTTAGCTTCAAATCCATGCGAATCACATAATTTAGCTTCAAATTCATGTGAAACACATGGATTAGCTTCAAATTCATGCGAAACAAATGATTTAGATTCAAATACTTGCGATATAAGTGACATAGCTTCAAATGCTGGCGAAATAACCGAGTTAGCATCAAATGCATGCGAAACACATGATGTAGCTTCAAATCAATGCGATGTAGAAGGTTTGGCTGCAGATCCATCCGAAACAAATGATTTACTTCAAATACTTGCGATCTAAGTGGTCTAGCATCAAATGCTTGTGAAATAATCGAGTTAGCTTCAAATCCATGCGAAAAACATGATGTAGCTTCAAATCAAAGCGATGTAGATGGTTTAGCTCTATATCCATGTGTAGCAAGTGATTTAACTTCAAATACTTGCGATATAAGTGGTCTAGCATCAAAAGCTGGCGAAATAATCGAAATAGCTTCAAATGCAGGCGAAACAAACGCTTTAGCTTCAAATCCATGCGAATCAAATAATTTAGCTTCAAATTCATGCGAAACACATGGTTTAGCTTCAAATTCATGCGAAATACATAATGTAGCTTCAAATACTTGCGATATAAGTGATATAGCTTCAAATGCACGCGAAACGAACGAGTTAGCTTCAATTCAATGCGAAACACATGATATACATTCATATCAATGCGATGTAGATTGTTTAGCTTCAAATCCATGCGAAACAAATGATTTAGCTTCAAATCCATGCGAAACAAATGATTTAGCTTCAAATACTTGCGATATAAGCGACATAGCTTCAAATGCAGGCGACACAAACGCTTTAGCTTCAAATCCATGTGAATCACATAATTTAGCTTCATATTCATGAGAAACACATGGTTTAGCTTCAAATTCATGCGAAACAAATGATTTAGATCAAGTACTTGCGATATAAGTGGCATAGCTTCAAATGCTGGCGAAATAAACGAGTTAGCTACAAATCCATGCGAAAACACATGATGTAGCTTCAAATCAATGCGATGTAGAAGGTTTAGCTTCAAATCCATGCGAATCAAATGATTTAGCTTCAAATACATGCGAAACAAATGATTTAGCTTCAAATACTTGCGATATAAGCGACATAGCTTCAAATGCAGGCGACACAAACGCTTTAGCTTCAAATCCATGTGAATCACATAATTTAGCTTCATATTCATGAGAAACACATGGTTTAGCCACAAATTCATGCGAAACAAATGATTTAGATTCAAATACTTGCGATATAAGTGACATAGCTTCAAATGCTGGCGAAATAAACGAGTTAGCTACAAATCCATGCGAAACACATGATGTAGCTTCAAATCAATGCGATGTAGATTGTTTAGCTTCAAATCCATGCGAAACAAATGATTTAGATTCAAATACTTGCGATGTAAGTGATATTGCTTCAAATGCAGGCGAAACGAAAGCTTTAGCTTCAAATCCATGCGAAACAAATGATTTAGCTTCAAATACTTGCGATATATGTGATATAGCTTCTAATGCAGGCGAAACAAACGCTTTAGCTTCAAGTCCATGCGAATCACATAATTTAGCTTCAAATTCATGCGAAACAAATGATTTAGATTCAAGTACTTGCGATATAAGTGACATAGCTTCAAATGCTGGCGAAATAAACGAGTTAGCTTCAAATCCATGCGAATCAAATGATTGAGCTTCAAATACTTGCGATATAAGTGATATAGCTTCAAATGCAGGCGAAACGAACGAATTAGCTTCAAATCAATGCAAAGCACATGATATTCCTTCATATCAATGCGATGTAGATTGTTTAGCTTCAAACTCATGCGAAACAAATGATTTAGTTTCAAATACTTGCGATATAAGTGATATAGCTTCCAATGTTGGCGAAATAATCGAGTTAGCTTCAAATCCATGCGAAACACATGACGTAGCTTCAAATCAATGCGATGTAGAAGGTTTAGCTACAAATCCATGCGAAACAAATGATTTAGCTACAAATACTTGCGACACAAGTGATATAGCTTCAAATGCTGGCGAAATAAACGAGTTGGCTTCAAATCCATGCGAAACACATGATGTAGCTTAAAATCAACGCGATGTATAAGGTTTATCTTCAAATCCATGCGAAACATATAATTTAGCTCCAAATACTTGCGATATACGTGATATAGCTTCAAATGCAGGCGAAACAAACGTGTTTGCTTCAAATGCATGCGAAACACATGACTAAGCTTCAAATAAATGCGATGTAGAACGTTTAGCTTCAAATCCATGCGAAACAAATGATTTAGCTTCAAAAAGTTCCGATATAAATGATATAGCCTCAACTGCTGGCGAAATAAACGAGTTATCTTCAAATCCATGCGAAACACAAGATGTAGCTTCAAATCATTACGATGTTGAAGGTTCAGCTACAAATCCATGCGAAATAAATGATTTAGCTTCAAATACTTGCGATATAATTGATATAGTTCCAAATTCTGGCGAAATAATCGAGTTAGCTTGAAATACATGCGAAACACATGATGTAGTTTCAAATCAATGCGATGTAGATGGTTTAGAATCAAATCCATGCGAAACAAATGATTTAGCTTCAAATACATGCGATATAAGTGATATAGCTTCAAATGCTGGCGAAATAAACGAGTTAGCTACAAATCCATGCGAAACACATGATGTAGCTTCAAATCAATGCGATGTAGAAGGTTTAGCTTCAAATCCATGCGAATCAAATGATTTAGCTTCAAATACATGCGAAACAAATGATTTAGCTTCAAATACTTGCGATATAAGCGACATAGCTTCAAATGCAGGCGACACAAACGCTTTAGCTTCAAATCCATGTGAATCACATAATTTAGCTTCATATTCATGAGAAACACATGGTTTAGCTTCAAATTCATGCGAAACAAATGATTTAGATTCAAGTACTTGCGATATAAGTGGCATAGCTTCAAATGCTGGCGAAATAAACGAGTTAGCTACAAATCCATGCGAAACACATGATGTAGCTTCAAATCAATGCGATGTAGAAGGTTTAGCTTCAAATCCATGCGAATCAAATGATTTAGCTTCAAATACATGCGAAACAAATGATTTAGCTTCAAATACTTGCGATATAAGCGACATAGCTTCAAATGCAGGCGACACAAACGCTTTAGCTTCAAATCCATGCGAATCACATAATTTAGCTTCATATTCATGAGAAACACATGGTTTAGCTTCAAATTCATGCGAAACACATGATGTAGCTTCAAATCAATGCGATGTATAAGGTTTAGCTTCAAAACCAAGCGAATCGAATGATTTAGCTTCAAATACTTGCGATATAAGTGATATAGCTTCAAATGCTGGCGAAATAAACGAGTTAGAGTCAAATCCATGCGAAACACATTATATAGCTTCAAATCAATGCGATGTAGAAGGTTTAGCTTCAAATCCATGCGAAACAAATGATTTAGCTTCACATACTTGCGATATAAGTGATATAGCTTAAAATGCTGGCGAAATAAACGAGTTGGCTTCAAATCCTTGCGAAACACATGTTGTAGCATCAAATCATTGCGATGTAGAAGGCTTAGCTTCAAATCCATGCGAATGAAATGCTTTAACTTCAAATACTTGCGATATAAGTGATATAGTTTCAAATTCTGGCGAAATAAACGAGTTAGCTTCAAATCCATGCGGAACTCATGATGTAGCTTCAAATCAATGCCATGTATAAGGTTTAGCTTCAAATCCATGCGAAACAAATGATTTAGCTTCAAATACTTGCGTTATAAGTGATATAGTTTCAAATGCTGGCGAAATAAACGAGATAGCTTCAAATCCATGCGAAACCCACGATGTAGCTTCAAATTAATGCGATGTAGAAGGTTTAGCTTCAAATCCATGCGAAACAAATGATTTAGCTACAAATACTTGCGATACAAGTGATATAGCTTCAAATGCTGGCGAAATAAACGAGTTGGCTTCAAATCCATGCGAAACACATGATGTAGTTTCAAATCAATGCCATGTAGGAGGTTTGGCTTGAAATGCATGCGAAACAAAGGATGTAGCTTCAAATCAATGCGATGTAGAAGGTTTGGCTTGAAATCCATGCGAAACGAAAGGTTTATCTTCAAATACTTGCGATATAAGTGATATAGCATCAAATGCTGATGAAATAAACGAGATAGCTTCAAATCCATGCGAAACACATGATGTAGATTCAAATCAATGCGATGTAGAAGGTTTAGCCTCAAATCCAAGCGAAACAAATGATTTAGCTTCAAATGCTTGCGATATAAGTGGTCTATCATCAAATACTGGCGAAATAAACGAGTTAGCTTCAAGTCCATGCGAAACACATGATGTAGATTCAAATCAATGCGATGTAGAAGGTTTAGCTTCAAATCCATGCGAATCAAATGATTTAGCTTCAAATATATGCGATGTAAGTGATATAGCTTGAATTGCAGGCGAAACGAACGAGTTAGCTTCAAATCAATTTGAAACACATGATATACCTTCATATCAATGCGATGTAGATTGTTTAGCTTCAAGTCCATGCGAAACAAATGATTTAGCTTCAAATACATGCAATATAAGTTGTATAGCATCAAATTCTGGCGATGTAATCGAGTTAGCTTCAAATCCATGCGAAACACATGATGTAGCTTCAAATCAATGCGATGTAGAAGGTTTAGCTTCAAATCCATGCGAATCAAATGATTTAGCTTCAAATACTTGCGATGTAAGTGATATTGCTTCAAATGCAGGCGAAACGAAAGCTTTAGCTTCAAATCCATGCGAAACAAATGATTTAGCTTCAAATACTTGCGATGTAAGTGATATAGCTTCAATTGTAGGCGAAACGAACGAGTTAGCTTCAAATCAATGCGAAACACATGATATACCTTCATATCAATGCGATGTAGATTGTTTAGCTTCAAATCCATGCGAAACAAATGATTTAGCTTCAAATACTTGCGATATATGTGATATAGCTTCTAATGCAGGCGAAACAAACGCTTTAGCTTCAAATCCATGCGAATCACATAATTTAGCTTCGAATTCATGTGAAACACATGGATTAGCTTCAAATTCATGCGAAACAAATGATTTAGATTCAAATACTTGCGATATAAGTGACATAGCTTCAAATGCTGGCGAAATAACCGAGTTAGCATCAAATGCATGCGAAACACATGATGTAGCTTCAAATCAATGCGATGTAGAAGGTTTGGCTGCAGATCCATCCGAAACAAATGATTTAACTTCAAATACTTGCGATCTAAGTGGTCTAGCATCAAATGCTTGTGAAATAATCGAGTTAGCTTCAAATCCATGCGAAAAACATGATGTAGCTTCAAATCAAAGCGATGTAGATGGTTTAGCTCTATATCCATGTGTAGCAAGTGATTTAACTTCAAATACTTGCGATATAAGTGGTCTAGCATCAAAAGCTGGCGAAATAATCGAAATAGCTTCAAATGCAGGCGAAACAAACGCTTTAGCTTCAAATCCATGCGAATCAAATAATTTAGCTTCAAATTCATGCGAAACACATGGTTTAGCTTCAAATTCATGCGAAATACATAATGTAGCTTCAAATACTTGCGATATAAGTGATATAGCTTCAAATGCACGCGAAACGAACGAGTTAGCTTCAATTCAATGCGAAACACATGATATACATTCATATCAATGCGATGTAGATTGTTTAGCTTCAAATCCATGCGAAACAAATGATTTAGCTTCAAATCCATGCGAAACAAATGATTTAGCTTCAAATACTTGCGATATAAGCGACATAGCTTCAAATGCAGGCGACACAAACGCTTTAGCTTCAAATCCATGTGAATCACATAATTTAGCTTCATATTCATGAGAAACACATGGTTTAGCTTCAAATTCATGCGAAACAAATGATTTAGATTCAAGTACTTGCGATATAAGTGGCATAGCTTCAAATGCTGGCGAAATAAACGAGTTAGCTACAAATCCATGCGAAACACATGATGTAGCTTCAAATCAATGCGATGTAGAAGGTTTAGCTTCAAATCCATGCGAATCAAATGATTTAGCTTCAAATACATGCGAAACAAATGATTTAGCTTCAAATACTTGCGATATAAGCGACATAGCTTCAAATGCAGGCGACACAAACGCTTTAGCTTCAAATCCATGTGAATCACATAATTTAGCTTCATATTCATGAGAAACACATGGTTTAGCCACAAATTCATGCGAAACAAATGATTTAGATTCAAATACTTGCGATATAAGTGACATAGCTTCAAATGCTGGCGAAATAAACGAGTTAGCTACAAATCCATGCGAAACACATGATGTAGCTTCAAATCAATGCGATGTAGATTGTTTAGCTTCAAATCCATGCGAAACAAATGATTTAGATTCAAATACTTGCGATGTAAGTGATATTGCTTCAAATGCAGGCGAAACGAAAGCTTTAGCTTCAAATCCATGCGAAACAAATGATTTAGCTTCAAATACTTGCGATATATGTGATATAGCTTCTAATGCAGGCGAAACAAACGCTTTAGCTTCAAGTCCATGCGAATCACATAATTTAGCTTCAAATTCATGCGAAACAAATGATTTAGATTCAAGTACTTGCGATATAAGTGACATAGCTTCAAATGCTGGCGAAATAAACGAGTTAGCTTCAAATCCATGCGAATCAAATGATTGAGCTTCAAATACTTGCGATATAAGTGATATAGCTTCAAATGCAGGCGAAACGAACGAATTAGCTTCAAATCAATGCAAAGCACATGATATTCCTTCATATCAATGCGATGTAGATTGTTTAGCTTCAAACTCATGCGAAACAAATGATTTAGTTTCAAATACTTGCGATATAAGTGATATAGCTTCCAATGTTGGCGAAATAATCGAGTTAGCTTCAAATCCATGCGAAACACATGACGTAGCTTCAAATCAATGCGATGTAGAAGGTTTAGCTACAAATCCATGCGAAACAAATGATTTAGCTACAAATACTTGCGACACAAGTGATATAGCTTCAAATGCTGGCGAAATAAACGAGTTGGCTTCAAATCCATGCGAAACACATGATGTAGCTTAAAATCAACGCGATGTATAAGGTTTATCTTCAAATCCATGCGAAACATATAATTTAGCTCCAAATACTTGCGATATACGTGATATAGCTTCAAATGCAGGCGAAACAAACGTGTTTGCTTCAAATGCATGCGAAACACATGACTAAGCTTCAAATAAATGCGATGTAGAACGTTTAGCTTCAAATCCATGCGAAACAAATGATTTAGCTTCAAAAAGTTCCGATATAAATGATATAGCCTCAACTGCTGGCGAAATAAACGAGTTATCTTCAAATCCATGCGAAACACAAGATGTAGCTTCAAATCATTACGATGTTGAAGGTTCAGCTACAAATCCATGCGAAATAAATGATTTAGCTTCAAATACTTGCGATATAATTGATATAGTTCCAAATTCTGGCGAAATAATCGAGTTAGCTTGAAATACATGCGAAACACATGATGTAGTTTCAAATCAATGCGATGTAGATGGTTTAGAATCAAATCCATGCGAAACAAATGATTTAGCTTCAAATACATGCGATATAAGTGATATAGCTTCAAATGCTGGCGAAATAAACGAGTTAGCTACAAATCCATGCGAAACACATGATGTAGCTTCAAATCAATGCGATGTAGAAGGTTTAGCTTCAAATCCATGCGAATCAAATGATTTAGCTTCAAATACATGCGAAACAAATGATTTAGCTTCAAATACTTGCGATATAAGCGACATAGCTTCAAATGCAGGCGACACAAACGCTTTAGCTTCAAATCCATGTGAATCACATAATTTAGCTTCATATTCATGAGAAACACATGGTTTAGCTTCAAATTCATGCGAAACAAATGATTTAGATTCAAGTACTTGCGATATAAGTGGCATAGCTTCAAATGCTGGCGAAATAAACGAGTTAGCTACAAATCCATGCGAAACACATGATGTAGCTTCAAATCAATGCGATGTAGAAGGTTTAGCTTCAAATCCATGCGAATCAAATGATTTAGCTTCAAATACATGCGAAACAAATGATTTAGCTTCAAATACTTGCGATATAAGCGACATAGCTTCAAATGCAGGCGACACAAACGCTTTAGCTTCAAATCCATGCGAATCACATAATTTAGCTTCATATTCATGAGAAACACATGGTTTAGCTTCAAATTCATGCGAAACACATGATGTAGCTTCAAATCAATGCGATGTATAAGGTTTAGCTTCAAAACCAAGCGAATCGAATGATTTAGCTTCAAATACTTGCGATATAAGTGATATAGCTTCAAATGCTGGCGAAATAAACGAGTTAGAGTCAAATCCATGCGAAACACATTATATAGCTTCAAATCAATGCGATGTAGAAGGTTTAGCTTCAAATCCATGCGAAACAAATGATTTAGCTTCAAATACATGCAATATAAGTTGTCTTTCATCAAATGCTGGCGATGTAATCGAGTTAGCTTCAAATCCATGCGAAACACATGATGTAGCTTCAAATCAATGCGATGTAGAAGGTTTAGCTTCAAATCCATGCGAATCAAATGATTTAGCTTCAAATACTTGCGATATAAGTGATATTGCTTCAAATGCAGGCGAAACGAACGAGTTAGCTTCAAATCAATGCGAAACACATGATATACCTTCATATCAATGCGATGTACATTGTTTAGCTTCAAGTCCATGCGAAACAAATGATTTAGCTTCAAATACTTGCGATATAAGTGATATTGCTTCAAATGCAGGCGAAACGAACGCTTTAGCTTCAAATCCATGCGAATCACATAATTTCGCTTCAAATTCATGAGAAACACATGGTTTAGCTTCGTATTCATGCGAAACAAATGATTTAGTTTCAAATACTTGCGATATAAGTGATATAGCTTCAAATGCAGGCGAAACAAACGCTTTAGCTTCAAATCTATGCGAATCAAATAATTTATCTTCAAATTCATGAGAATCACATGGTTTAGCTTCAAATTCATGCGAAACAAATGATTTATTTTCAAATACTTGCGATATAAGTGATATAGCTTGAAATGCTGGCGAAATAAACGAGTTAGCTCCAAATCCATGCGAAACACATGATGTTGCTTCAAATCAATGCGATGTAGATGGTTTAGAATCAAATCCATGCGAAACAAATGATTTAGTTTCAAATACTTGCGATATAAGTGATATAGCTTCAAATGCTGGCGAAATAAACGAGTTAGATTCAAATCCCTGCGAAACACATTATATAGCTTCAAATCAATGCGATGTGGAAGGTTTAGCTTCAAATCCATGCGAATCAAATGATTTAGCTTCAAATACTGGCGATATAAGTGATATTGCTTCAAATGCAGGCGAAACGAACGCTTTAGCTTCAAATCCATGCGAAACAAATGATTTAGCTTCAAATACTTGCGATGTAAGTGATATAGCTTCAATTGTAGGCGAAACGAACGAGTTAGCTTCAAATCAATGCGAAACACATGATATACCTTCAAATCAATGCGATGTAGATTGTTTAGCATCAAATCCATGCGAAACAAATGATTTAGCTTCAAATACTTGCGATATATGTGATATAGCTTCTAATGCAGGCGAAACAAACGCTTTAGCTTCAAATCCATGCGAATCACATAATTTAGCTTCAAATTCATGTGAAACACATGGTTTAGCTTCAAATTCATGCGAAACAATTGATTTAGATTCAAGTACTTGCGATATAAGTGACATAGCTTCAAATGCTGGCGAAATAAACGAGTTAGCTAAATATCCATGCGAAACACATGATGAAGCATCAAATCAACGCGAAGTAGAAGGTGTAGCTTCAAATCCATGTGTAGCAAGTAATCTAACTTCAAATACTTGCGATCTAAGTGGTCTAGTATCAAATGCTGGCGAAATAAACGAGTTAGCTTCAAGTCCATGCGAAACACATGATGTAGCTTCAAATCAATGCGATGTAGAAGGTTTAGCTTCACATCCATGCGAATCATATGATTTAGCTTCAAATACTTGCGATATAAGTGATATAGCTTCAAATGCAGGTGAAACGAACGAGTTAGCTTCAATTCAATGCGAAACACATGATATACATTCATATCAATGCGATGTAGATTGCTTAGCTTCAAATCCATGCGAAACAAATGATTTAGCTTCAAATCCATGCGAAACAAATGATTTAGCTTCAAATCCATGCGAAACAAATGATTTAGCTTCAAATACTTGCGATATAAGCGACATAGCTTCAAATGCAGGCGACACAAACGCTTTAGCTTCAAATCCATGCGAATCACATAATTTAGCTTCATATTCATGAGAAACACATGGTTTAGCCACAAATTCATGCGAAACAAATGATTTAGATTCAAATACTTGCGATATAAGTGACATAGCTTCAAATGCTGGCGAAATAAACGAGTTAGCTACAAATCCATGCGAAACACATGATGTAGCTTCAAATCAATGCGATGTAGATTGTTTAGCTTCAAATCCATGCGAAACAAATGATTTAGATTCAAATACTTGCGATGTAAGTGATATTGCTTCAAATGCAGGCGAAACGAAAGCTTTAGCTTCAAATCCATGGCGAAACAAATGATTTAGCTTCAAATACTTGCGATGTAAGTGATATAGCTTCAATTGTAGGCGAAACGAAGACGAGTTAGCTTCAAATCAATGCGAAACACATGATATACCTTCATATCAATGCGATGTAGATTGTTTAGCTTCAAATCCATGCGAAACAAATGATTTAGATTCAAATACTTGCGATATATGTGATATAGCTTCTAATGCAGGCGAAACAAACGCTTTAGCTTCAAATCCATGCGAATCACATAATTTAGCTTCAAATTCATGTGAAACACATGGTTTAGCTTCAAATTCATGCGAAACAAATGATTTAGATTCAAGTACTTGCGATATAAGTGACATAGCTTCAAATGCTGGCGAAATAAACGAGTTAGCTTCAAATCCATGCGAATCAAATGATTGAGCTTCAAATACTTGCGATATAAGTGATATAGCTTCAAATGCAGGCGAAACGAACGAATTAGCTTCAAATCAATGCAAAGCACATGATATTCCTTCATATCAATGCGATGTAGATTGTTTAGCTTCAAACTCATGCGAAACAAATGATTTAGTTTCAAATACTTGCGATATAAGTGATATAGCTTCCAATGTTGGCGAAATAATCGAGTTAGCTTCAAATCCATGCGAAACACATGACGTAGCTTCAAATCAATGCGATGTAGAAGGTTTAGCTACAAATCCATGCGAAACAAATGATTTAGCTACAAATACTTGCGACACAAGTGATATAGCTTCAAATGCTGGCGACATAAACGAGTTGGCTTCAATCCATGCGAAACACATGATGTAGCTTTAAATCAACGCGATGTATAAGGTTTATCTTCAAATCCATGCGAAACATATAATTTAGCTCCAAATACTTGCGATATACGTGATATAGCTTCAAATGGGCGAAACAAACGTGTTTGCTTCAAATGCATGCGAAACACATGACTAAGCTTCAAATAAATGCGATGTAGAACGTTTAGCTTCAAATCCATGCGAAACAAATGATTTAGCTTCAAAAAGTTCCGATATAAATGATATAGCCTCAACTGCTGGCGAAATAAACGAGTTATCTTCAAATCCATGCGAAACACAAGATGTAGCTTCAAATCATTACGATGTAGAAGGTTCAGCTACAAATCCATGCGAAATAAATGATTTAGCTTCAAATACTTGCGATATAATTGATATAGTTCCAAATTCTGGCGAAATAATCGAGTTAGCTTGAAATACATGCGAAACACATGATGTAGTTTCAAATCAATGCGATGTAGATGGTTTAGAATCAAATCCATGCGAAACAAATGATTTAGCTTCAAATACATGCGATATAAGTGATATAGCTTCAAATGCAGGCAAAATAAACGAGTTAGCTTCAAATCCATGCGGAACACATGATGTAGATTCCAATCAATGCTATGTAGAAGGTTTATTTACAAATCCATGCGAAACAAATGATTTAGCTTCAAATACTTGCGATATAAGTGATATAGTTTCAAATGCTGGCGAAATAAACGAGATAGCTTCAAATCCATGCGAAACCCACGATGTAGCTTCAAATTAATGCGATGTAGAAGGTTTAGCTTCAAATCCATGCGAAACAAATGATTTAGCTACAAATACTTGCGATACAAGTGATATAGCTTCAAATGCTGGCGAAATAAACGAGTTGGCTTCAAATCCATGCGAAAGACATGACGTAGATTCAAATCAATGCTATGTAGAAGGATTAGCTACAAATCCATGCGAAACAAATGATTTAGCTTCAAATACTTGCGATATAAGTGATATAGCTTCAAATGCTGGCGAAATAAACGAGTTAGCTTCAAATCCATGCGAAACCCACGATGTAGCTTCAAATTAATGCGATGTAGAAGGTTTAGCTTCAAATCCATGCGAAAGAAATGATTTAGCTACAAATACTTGCGATATAAGTGATGTAGCTTCAAATGTTGGCGAAATAATCGAGTTAGCTTCAAATCCATGCGAAACCAACGATGTAGCTTCAAATTACTGCGATGTAGAAGGTTTAGCTTCAAGTCCATGCGAAACAAATGATTTAGCTACAAATACTTGCGATACAAGTGATATAGCTTCAAATGCTGGCGAAATAAACGATTTTGATTCAAATCCAAGCGAAACACATGATGTAGCTTCAAATCAATGCGATGTAGGAGGTTTGGCTTGAAATGCATGCGAAACAAAGGATGTAGCTTCAAATCAATGCGATGTAGTAGGTTTGGCTTGAAATCCATGCGAAACGAAAGATTTATCTTCAAATACTTGCGATATAAGCGATATAGCATCAAATGCTGACGAAATAAACGAGATAGCTTCAAATCCATGCGAAACCCACGACGTAGCTTGAAATTAATGCGATGTGGAAGGTTTAGCTTCAAATCCATGCGAAACAAATGATTTAGCTACAAATACTTGCGATGTAAGTGATATAGCTTCAAATGCTGGCGAAAAAAACGAGTGGGCTTCAAATCTATGCGAAACACATGTTGTAGCATCAAATCAATGCGATGTATAAGGTTTAGCTTCAAATCCATGCGAAACAAATGATTTAGCATCAAATACTTGCGATATAAGTGATATAGCTTCAAATTCTGGCGAAATAATCGAGTTAGCTACAACTCCATGCGGAACCAATAATGTAGCTTCAGATCAATACGATGTTGAAGGTTTAACTTCAAAATCCATCTGTAGCAAGCGATTTAACTTCAAATACTTGCGATATAAGTTGTCTAGTATCAAATGCTGGCGAAATAATCGAGTTAGCTTCAAATCCGTGCGAAACACATGATGTAGCTTCAAATCAATGCGATGTAGGAGGTTTGGCTTGAAATGCATGCGAAACAAAGGATGTAGCTTCAAATCAATGCGATGTAGTAGGTTTGGCTTGAAATCCATGCGAAACGAAAGATTTATCTTCAAATACTTGCGATATAAGCGATATAGCATCAAATGCTGACGAAATAAACGAGATAGCTTCAAATCCATGCGAAACAAATGATTTAGCTACAAATACTTGCGATGTAAGTGATATAGCTTCAAATGCTGGCGAAAAAAACGAGTGGGCTTCAAATCTATGCGAAACACATGTTGTAGCATCAAATCAATGCGATGTATAAGGTTTAGCTTCAAATCCATGCGAAACAAATGATTTAGCATCAAATACTTGCGATATAAGTGATATAGCTTCAAATTCTGGCGAAATAATCGAATTAGCTACAACTCCATGCGGAACCAATAATGTAGCTTCAGATCAATACGATGTTGAAGGTTTAACTTCAAAATCCATCTGTAGCAAGCGATTTAACTTCAAATACTTGCGATATAAGTGATATAGTTTCAAATTCTGGCGAAATAATCGAGTTAGCTTCAAATCCATGCGAATCACATGATGTAGCTTCAAATCAGTGCTATGAAGAAGGTTTAGCTTCAAATGGATGCGAATCAAATGATTCAGATTCAAATACATGCGACATAAGTGATATAGCTTCAAATACTTGCGATATAAGTGATGTAGCTTCAAATGCTGGCGAAATAAACGAGTTTTCTTCAAATCCATGCGAAACACATGATGTAGGTTCAAATCAAAGCGATGTAGAAGGATTGGTTTCAAATCCATGTTAAACAAATGATCTTGATTCAAATACTTGCGATATAAGTGACATAGCTTAAAATGCTGGCGAAATAAACATGTTAGCTCCAAATCCATGCGAAACACATGATGTAGCTTCAAATCAATGCGATGTAGATGGTTTAGAATCAAATCCATGCGAAACAAATGATTTAGCTTCAAATACTTGCGATATAAGTGATATAGCTTCAAATACTGGCGAAATAAACGAGTTGGTTTCAAATCCATGCGAAACACATGTTGTAGCATCAAATCAATGCGATGTAGGAGGTTTAGCTTCAAATCCATGCGAAAGAAATGCTTTAGCTTCACATACTTGCGATATAAGTGATATAGCTTAAAATGCTGGCGAAATAAACGAGTTGGCTTCAAATCCATGCGAAACACATGTTGTAGCATCAAATCAATGCGATGTAGAAGGTTTAGCTTCAAATCCATGCGAAAGAAATGCTTTAACTTCAAATACTTGCGATATAAGTGATATAGTTTCAAATTCTGGCGAAATAAACGAGTTAGCTTCAAATCCATGCGGAACTCATGATGTAGCTTCAAATCAATGCGATGTAGAAGGTTTAGCTTCAAATCCATGCGAAACAAATGATTTAGCTTCACATACTTGCGATATAAGTGATATAGCTTAAAATGCTGGCGAAATAAACGAGTTGGCTTCAAATCCTTGCGAAACACATGTTGTAGCATCAAATCATTGCGATGTAGAAGGCTTAGCTTCAAATCCATGCGAATGAAATGCTTTAACTTCAAATACTTGCGATATAAGTGATATAGTTTCAAATTCTGGCGAAATAAACGAGTTAGCTTCAAATCCATGCGGAACTCATGATGTAGCTTCAAATCAATGCCATGTATAAGGTTTAGCTTCAAATCCATGCGAAACAAATGATTTAGCTTCAAATACTTGCGTTATAAGTGATATAGTTTCAAATGCTGGCGAAATAAACGAGATAGCTTCAAATCCATGCGAAACCCACGATGTAGCTTCAAATTAATGCGATGTAGAAGGTTTAGCTTCAAATCCATGCGAAACAAATGATTTAGCTACAAATACTTGCGATACAAGTGATATAGCTTCAAATGCTGGCGAAATAAACGAGTTGGCTTCAAATCCATGCGAAACACATGATGTAGTTTCAAATCAATGCCATGTAGGAGGTTTGGCTTGAAATGCATGCGAAACAAAGGATGTAGCTTCAAATCAATGCGATGTAGAAGGTTTGGCTTGAAATCCATGCGAAACGAAAGGTTTATCTTCAAATACTTGCGATATAAGTGATATAGCATCAAATGCTGATGAAATAAACGAGATAGCTTCAAATCCATGCGAAACACATGATGTAGATTCAAATCAATGCGATGTAGAAGGTTTAGCCTCAAATCCAAGCGAAACAAATGATTTAGCTTCAAATGCTTGCGATATAAGTGGTCTATCATCAAATACTGGCGAAATAAACGAGTTAGCTTCAAGTCCATGCGAAACACATGATGTAGATTCAAATCAATGCGATGTAGAAGGTTTAGCTTCAAATCCATGCGAATCAAATGATTTAGCTTCAAATATATGCGATGTAAGTGATATAGCTTGAATTGCAGGCGAAACGAACGAGTTAGCTTCAAATCAATTTGAAACACATGATATACCTTCATATCAATGCGATGTAGATTGTTTAGCTTCAAGTCCATGCGAAACAAATGATTTAGCTTCAAATACATGCAATATAAGTTGTATAGCATCAAATTCTGGCGATGTAATCGAGTTAGCTTCAAATCCATGCGAAACACATGATGTAGCTTCAAATCAATGCGATGTAGAAGGTTTAGCTTCAAATCCATGCGAATCAAATGATTTAGCTTCAAATACTTGCGATGTAAGTGATATTGCTTCAAATGCAGGCGAAACGAAAGCTTTAGCTTCAAATCCATGCGAAACAAATGATTTAGCTTCAAATACTTGCGATGTAAGTGATATAGCTTCAATTGTAGGCGAAACGAACGAGTTAGCTTCAAATCAATGCGAAACACATGATATACCTTCATATCAATGCGATGTAGATTGTTTAGCTTCAAATCCATGCGAAACAAATGATTTAGCTTCAAATACTTGCGATATATGTGATATAGCTTCTAATGCAGGCGAAACAAACGCTTTAGCTTCAAATCCATGCGAATCACATAATTTAGCTTCAAATTCATGTGAAACACATGGATTAGCTTCAAATTCATGCGAAACAAATGATTTAGATTCAAATACTTGCGATATAAGTGACATAGCTTCAAATGCTGGCGAAATAACCGAGTTAGCATCAAATGCATGCGAAACACATGATGTAGCTTCAAATCAATGCGATGTAGAAGGTTTGGCTGCAGATCCATCCGAAACAAATGATTTAACTTCAAATACTTGCGATCTAAGTGGTCTAGCATCAAATGCTTGTGAAATAATCGAGTTAGCTTCAAATCCATGCGAAAAACATGATGTAGCTTCAAATCAAAGCGATGTAGATGGTTTAGCTCTATATCCATGTGTAGCAAGTGATTTAACTTCAAATACTTGCGATATAAGTGGTCTAGCATCAAAAGCTGGCGAAATAATCGAAATAGCTTCAAATGCAGGCGAAACAAACGCTTTAGCTTCAAATCCATGCGAATCAAATAATTTAGCTTCAAATTCATGCGAAACACATGGTTTAGCTTCAAATTCATGCGAAATACATAATGTAGCTTCAAATACTTGCGATATAAGTGATATAGCTTCAAATGCACGCGAAACGAACGAGTTAGCTTCAATTCAATGCGAAACACATGATATACATTCATATCAATGCGATGTAGATTGTTTAGCTTCAAATCCATGCGAAACAAATGATTTAGCTTCAAATCCATGCGAAACAAATGATTTAGCTTCAAATACTTGCGATATAAGCGACATAGCTTCAAATGCAGGCGACACAAACGCTTTAGCTTCAAATCCATGTGAATCACATAATTTAGCTTCATATTCATGAGAAACACATGGTTTAGCTTCAAATTCATGCGAAACAAATGATTTAGATTCAAGTACTTGCGATATAAGTGGCATAGCTTCAAATGCTGGCGAAATAAACGAGTTAGCTACAAATCCATGCGAAACACATGATGTAGCTTCAAATCAATGCGATGTAGAAGGTTTAGCTTCAAATCCATGCGAATCAAATGATTTAGCTTCAAATACATGCGAAACAAATGATTTAGCTTCAAATACTTGCGATATAAGCGACATAGCTTCAAATGCAGGCGACACAAACGCTTTAGCTTCAAATCCATGTGAATCACATAATTTAGCTTCATATTCATGAGAAACACATGGTTTAGCCACAAATTCATGCGAAACAAATGATTTAGATTCAAATACTTGCGATATAAGTGACATAGCTTCAAATGCTGGCGAAATAAACGAGTTAGCTACAAATCCATGCGAAACACATGATGTAGCTTCAAATCAATGCGATGTAGATTGTTTAGCTTCAAATCCATGCGAAACAAATGATTTAGATTCAAATACTTGCGATGTAAGTGATATTGCTTCAAATGCAGGCGAAACGAAAGCTTTAGCTTCAAATCCATGCGAAACAAATGATTTAGCTTCAAATACTTGCGATATATGTGATATAGCTTCTAATGCAGGCGAAACAAACGCTTTAGCTTCAAGTCCATGCGAATCACATAATTTAGCTTCAAATTCATGCGAAACAAATGATTTAGATTCAAGTACTTGCGATATAAGTGACATAGCTTCAAATGCTGGCGAAATAAACGAGTTAGCTTCAAATCCATGCGAATCAAATGATTGAGCTTCAAATACTTGCGATATAAGTGATATAGCTTCAAATGCAGGCGAAACGAACGAATTAGCTTCAAATCAATGCAAAGCACATGATATTCCTTCATATCAATGCGATGTAGATTGTTTAGCTTCAAACTCATGCGAAACAAATGATTTAGTTTCAAATACTTGCGATATAAGTGATATAGCTTCCAATGTTGGCGAAATAATCGAGTTAGCTTCAAATCCATGCGAAACACATGACGTAGCTTCAAATCAATGCGATGTAGAAGGTTTAGCTACAAATCCATGCGAAACAAATGATTTAGCTACAAATACTTGCGACACAAGTGATATAGCTTCAAATGCTGGCGAAATAAACGAGTTGGCTTCAAATCCATGCGAAACACATGATGTAGCTTAAAATCAACGCGATGTATAAGGTTTATCTTCAAATCCATGCGAAACATATAATTTAGCTCCAAATACTTGCGATATACGTGATATAGCTTCAAATGCAGGCGAAACAAACGTGTTTGCTTCAAATGCATGCGAAACACATGACTAAGCTTCAAATAAATGCGATGTAGAACGTTTAGCTTCAAATCCATGCGAAACAAATGATTTAGCTTCAAAAAGTTCCGATATAAATGATATAGCCTCAACTGCTGGCGAAATAAACGAGTTATCTTCAAATCCATGCGAAACACAAGATGTAGCTTCAAATCATTACGATGTTGAAGGTTCAGCTACAAATCCATGCGAAATAAATGATTTAGCTTCAAATACTTGCGATATAATTGATATAGTTCCAAATTCTGGCGAAATAATCGAGTTAGCTTGAAATACATGCGAAACACATGATGTAGTTTCAAATCAATGCGATGTAGATGGTTTAGAATCAAATCCATGCGAAACAAATGATTTAGCTTCAAATACATGCGATATAAGTGATATAGCTTCAAATGCAGGCAAAATAAACGAGTTAGCTTCAAATCCATGCGGAACACATGATGTAGATTCCAATCAATGCTATGTAGAAGGTTTATTTACAAATCCATGCGAAACAAATGATTTAGCTTCAAATACTTGCGATATAAGTGATATAGTTTCAAATGCTGGCGAAATAAACGAGATAGCTTCAAATCCATGCGAAACCCACGATGTAGCTTCAAATTAATGCGATGTAGAAGGTTTAGCTTCAAATCCATGCGAAACAAATGATTTAGCTACAAATACTTGCGATACAAGTGATATAGCTTCAAATGCTGGCGAAATAAACGAGTTGGCTTCAAATCCATGCGAAAGACATGACGTAGATTCAAATCAATGCTATGTAGAAGGATTAGCTACAAATCCATGCGAAACAAATGATTTAGCTTCAAATACTTGCGATATAAGTGATATGAGCTTCAAATGCTGGCGAAATAAACGAGTTAGCTTCAAATCCATGCGAAACCCACGATGTAGCTTCAAATTAATGCGATGTAGAAGGTTTAGCTTCAAATCCATGCGAAAGAAATGATTTAGCTACAAATACTTGCGATATAAGTGATGTAGCTTCAAATGTTGGCGAAATAATCGAGTTAGCTTCAAATCCATGCGAATCACATGATGTAGCTTCAAATCAGTGCTATGAAGAAGGTTTAGCTTCAAATGCATGCGAATCAAATGATTCAGATTCAAATACAGGCGACATAAGTGATATAGCTTCAAATACTTGCGATATAAGTGATGTAGCTTCAAATGCTGACGAAATAAACGAGTTAGCTTCAAAGCCATCCGAAACACATGATGTAGCTTCAAATCAATGCGATGTAGAAGGTTCAGCTACAAATCCATGTGAAACAAATGATTTAGCTTCAAATACTTGCGATATAAGTGATATAGTTTCAAATTCTGGCGAAATAATCGAGTTAGCTTCAAATCCATGCGAATCACATGATGTAGCTTCAAATCAGTGCTATGAAGAAGGTTTAGCTTCAAATGGATGCGAATCAAATGATTCAGATTCAAATACATGCGACATAAGTGATATAGCTTCAAATACTTGCGATATAAGTGATGTAGCTTCAAATGCTGGCGAAATAAACGAGTTTTCTTCAAATCCATGCGAAACACATGATGTAGGTTCAAATCAAAGCGATGTAGAAGGATTGGTTTCAAATCCATGTTAAACAAATGATCTTGATTCAAATACTTGCGATATAAGTGACATAGCTTAAAATGCTGGCGAAATAAACATGTTAGCTCCAAATCCATGCGAAACACATGATGTAGCTTCAAATCAATGCGATGTAGATGGTTTAGAATCAAATCCATGCGAAACAAATGATTTAGCTTCAAATACTTGCGATATAAGTGATATAGCTTCAAATACTGGCGAAATAAACGAGTTGGTTTCAAATCCATGCGAAACACATGTTGTAGCATCAAATCAATGCGATGTAGAGGTTTAGCTTCAAATCCATGCGAAAGAAATGCTTTAGCTTCACATACTTGCGATATAAGTGATATAGCTTAAAATGCTGGCGAAATAAACGAGTTGGCTTCAAATCCATGCGAAACACATGTTGTAGCATCAAATCAATGCGATGTAGAAGGTTTAGCTTCAAATCCATGCGAAAGAAATGCTTTAACTTCAAATACTTGCGATATAAGTGATATAGTTTCAAATTCTGGCGAAATAAACGAGTTAGCTTCAAATCCATGCGGAACTCATGATGTAGCTTCAAATCAATGCGATGTAGAAGGTTTAGCTTCAAATCCATGCGAAACAAATGATTTAGCTTCACATACTTGCGATATAAGTGATATAGCTTAAAATGCTGGCGAAATAAACGAGTTGGCTTCAAATCCTTGCGAAACACATGTTGTAGCATCAAATCATTGCGATGTAGAAGGCTTAGCTTCAAATCCATGCGAATGAAATGCTTTAACTTCAAATACTTGCGATATAAGTGATATAGTTTCAAATTCTGGCGAAATAAACGAGTTAGCTTCAAATCCATGCGGAACTCATGATGTAGCTTCAAATCAATGCCATGTATAAGGTTTAGCTTCAAATCCATGCGAAACAAATGATTTAGCTTCAAATACTTGCGTTATAAGTGATATAGTTTCAAATGCTGGCGAAATAAACGAGATAGCTTCAAATCCATGCGAAACCCACGATGTAGCTTCAAATTAATGCGATGTAGAAGGTTTAGCTTCAAATCCATGCGAAACAAATGATTTAGCTACAAATACTTGCGATACAAGTGATATAGCTTCAAATGCTGGCGAAATAAACGAGTTGGCTTCAAATCCATGCGAAACACATGATGTAGTTTCAAATCAATGCCATGTAGGAGGTTTGGCTTGAAATGCATGCGAAACAAAGGATGTAGCTTCAAATCAATGCGATGTAGAAGGTTTGGCTTGAAATCCATGCGAAACGAAAGGTTTATCTTCAAATACTTGCGATATAAGTGATATAGCATCAAATGCTGATGAAATAAACGAGATAGCTTCAAATCCATGCGAAACCCACGATGTAGCATCAAATTAATGCGATGTAGAAGGTTTAGCTTCAAATCCATGCGAAACAAATGATTTAGCTACAAATACTTGCGATATAAGTGATATAGCTTCAAATGCTGGCGAAATAAACGAGTTGGCTTCAAATCCATGCGAAACACATGTTGTAGCATCAAATCATTGCGATGTAGAAGGCTTAGCTTCAAATCCATGCGAAAGAAATGATTTAGCTACAAATACTTGCGATATAAGTGATGTAGCTTCAAATGTTGGCGAAATAATCGAGTTAGCTTCAAATCCATGCGAAACCAACGATGTAGCTTCAAATTACTGCGATGTAGAAGGTTTAGCTTCAAGTCCATGCGAAACAAATGATTTAGCTACAAATACTTGCGATACAAGTGATATAGCTTCAAATGCTGGCGAAATAAACGAGTTTGATTCAAATCCAAGCGAAACACATGATGTAGCTTCAAATCAATGCGATGTAGGAGGTTTGGCTTGAAATGCATGCGAAACAAAGGATGTAGCTTCAAATCAATGCGATGTAGTAGGTTTGGCTTGAAATCCATGCGAAACGAAAGATTTATCTTCAAATACTTGCGATATAAGCGATATAGCATCAAATGCTGACGAAATAAACGAGATAGCTTCAAATCCATGCGAAACAAATGATTTAGCTACAAATACTTGCGATGTAAGTGATATAGCTTCAAATGCTGGCGAAAAAAACGAGTGGGCTTCAAATCTATGCGAAACACATGTTGTAGCATCAAATCAATGCGATGTATAAGGTTTAGCTTCAAATCCATGCGAAACAAATGATTTAGCATCAAATACTTGCGATATAAGTGATATAGCTTCAAATTCTGGCGAAATAATCGAGTTAGCTACAACTCCATGCGGAACAAATAATGTAGCTTCAGATCAATACGATGTTGAAGGTTTAACTTCAAAATCCATCTGTAGCAAGCGATTTAACTTCAAATACTTGCGATATAAGTTGTCTAGTATCAAATGCTGGCGAAATAATCGAGTTAGCTTCAAATCCATGCGAATCACATGATGTAGCTTCAAATCAGTGCTATGAAGAAGGTTTAGCTTCATATGCATGCGAATCAAATGATTCAGATTCAAATACATGCGACATAAGTGATATAGCTTCAAATACTTGCGATATAAGTGATGTAGCTTCAAATGCTGACGAAATAAACGAGTTAGCTTCAAAGCCATCCGAAACACATGATGTAGCTTCAAATCAATGCGATGTAGAAGGTTCAGCTACAAATCCATGTGAAACAAATGATTTAGCTTCAAATACTTGCGATATAAGTGATATAGTTTCAAATTCTGGCGAAATAATCGAGTTAGCTTCAAATCCATGCGAATCACATGATGTAGCTTCAAATCAGTGCTATGAAGAAGGTTTAGCTTCAAATGGATGCGAATCAAATGATTCAGATTCAAATACATGCGACATAAGTGATATAGCTTCAAATACTTGCGATATAAGTGATGTAGCTTCAAATGCTGGCGAAATAAACGAGTTTTCTTCAAATCCATGCGAAACACATGATGTAGGTTCAAATCAAAGCGATGTAGAAGGATTGGTTTCAAATCCATGTTAAACAAATGATCTTGATTCAAATACTTGCGATATAAGTGACATAGCTTAAAATGCTGGCGAAATAAACATGTTAGCTCCAAATCCATGCGAAACACATGATGTAGCTTCAAATCAATGCGATGTAGATGGTTTAGAATCAAATCCATGCGAAACAAATGATTTAGCTTCAAATACTTGCGATATAAGTGATATAGCTTCAAATACTGGCGAAATAAACGAGTTGGTTTCAAATCCATGCGAAACACATGTTGTAGCATCAAATCAATGCGATGTAGAAGGTTTAGCTTCAAATCCATGCGAAAGAAATGCTTTAGCTTCACATACTTGCGATATAAGTGATATAGCTTAAAATGCTGGCGAAATAAACGAGTTGGCTTCAAATCCATGCGAAACACATGTTGTAGCATCAAATCAATGCGATGTAGAAGGTTTAGCTTCAAATCCATGCGAAAGAAATGCTTTAACTTCAAATACTTGCGATATAAGTGATATAGTTTCAAATTCTGGCGAAATAAACGAGTTAGCTTCAAATCCATGCGGAACTCATGATGTAGCTTCAAATCAATGCGATGTAGAAGGTTTAGCTTCAAATCCATGCGAAACAAATGATTTAGCTTCACATACTTGCGATAGAAGTGATATAGCTTAAAATGCTGGCGAAATAAACGAGTTGGCTTCAAATCCTTGCGAAACACATGTTGTAGCATCAAATCATTGCGATGTAGAAGGCTTAGCTTCAAATCCATGCGAAAGAAATGCTTTAACTTCAAATACTTGCGATATAAGTGATATAGTTTCAAATTCTGGCGAAATAAACGAGTTAGCTTCAAATCCATGCGGAACTCATGATGTAGCTTAAATCAATGCCATGTATAAGGTTTAGCTTCAAATCCATGCGAAACAAATGATTTAGCTTCAAATACTTGCGTTATAAGTGATATAGCTTCAAATGCTGGCGGAATAAACGAGTTGGCTTCAAATCCATGCGAAACACATGATGTAGTTTCAAATCAATGCCATGTAGGAGGTTTGTCTTGAAATGCATGCGAAACAAAGGATGTAGCTTCAAATCAATGCGATGTAGAAGGTTTGGCTTGAAATCCATGCGAAACGAAAGGTTTATCTTCAAATACTTGCGATATAAGTGATATAGCATCAAATGCTGATGAAATAACGAGATAGCTTCAAATCCATGCGAAACCCACGATGTAGCTTCAAATTAATGCGATGTAGAAGGTTAAGCTTCAAATCCATGCGAAACAAATGATTTAGCTACAAATACTTGCGATATAAGTGATATAGCTTCAAATGCTGGCGAAATAAACGAGTTGGCTTCAAATCCATGCGAAACACATGTTGTAGCATCAAATCATTGCGATGTAGAAGGCTTAGCTTCAAATCCATGCGAAAGAAATGCTTTAGCTTCAAATACTTGCGATATAAGTGATGTAGCTTCAAATGCAGGCCAAATAAACGAGTTAGCTTCAAATCCATGCGGAACACATGATGTAGATTCAAATCAATGCTATGTAGAAGGTTCAGCTACAAATCCATGCGAAACAAATGATTTAGCTACAAATACTTGCGATATAAGTGATATAGCATCAAATGCTGATGAAATAAACGAGATAGCTTCAAATCCATGCGAAACCCACGATGTAGCTTCAAATTAATGCGATGTAGAAGGTTTAGCTTCAAATCCATGCGATACAAATGATTTAGCTACAAATACTTGCGATATAAGTGATATAGCTTCAAATGCTGGCGAAATAAACGAGTTGGCTTCAAATCCATGCGAAACACATGTTGTAGCATCAAATCATTGCGATGTAGAAGGCTTAGCTTCAAATCCATGCGAAAGAAATGCTTTAGCTTCAAATACTTGCGATATAAGTGATGTAGCTTCAAATGCAGGCCAAATAAACGAGTTAGCTTCAAATCCATGCGGAACACATGATGTAGATTCAAATCAATGCTATGTAGAAGGTTCAGCTACAAATCCATGCAAAACAAATGATTTAGCTACAAATACTTGCGATATAAGTGATATAGCTTCAAATGCTGGCGAAATAAATGAGTTGGCTTCAAATTCATGCGAAACACATGTTGTAGCATCAAATCAATGCGATGTAGAAGGTTTAGCTTCAAATCCATGGGAAAGAAATGCTTTAACTTCAAATACTTGCGATATAAGTGATATAGCTTCAAATGCTGGCGAAATAAACGAGTTGGCTTCAAATCCTTGCGGAACACATGTTGTAGCATCAAATCATTGCGATGTAGAAGGCTTAGCTTCAAATCCATGCCAAAGAAATGCTTTAGCTTCAAATACTTGCGATATAAGTGATATAGCTTCAAATGCTGACGAAATAAACGAGATAGCTTCAAACCCATGCGAAAACCACGATGTAGCTTGAAATTAATGCGATGTGGAAGGTTTAGCTTCAAATCCATGCGAAACCCACGATGTAGCTTCAAATTAGTGCGATGTAGAAGGTTTAGCTTCAAACCCATGCGGAACAAATGATTTAGCTACAAATACTTGCGATACAAGTGATGTAGCTTCAAATGCAGGCGAATAAACGAGTTTGCTTCAAATCCATGCGAAACACATGATGTAGCTTCAAATCAAAACGATGAAGATGGTTTAGAATCAAATCCATGCCAAACAAATGATTTAGCTACAAATACGTGCGATATAAGTGATATAGCTTAAAATGCTGGCGAAATAAACGAGTTGGCTTCAAATCCATGCGGAACACATGTTTGTAGCATCAAATCATTGCGATGTAGAAGGCTTAGCTTCAAATCCATGCGAAAGAAATGCTTTAGCTTCAAATACTTGCGATATAAGTGATGTAGCTTCAAATGCAGGCGAATAAACGAGTTTGCTTCAAATCCGTGCGAAACACATGTTTTTGCATCAAATCATTGCGATGTAGAAGGCTTAGCTTCAAATCCATGCGAAAGAAATGCTTTAGCTTCAAATACTTGCGATATAAGTGATGTAGCTTCAAATGCAGGCCAAATAAACGAGTTAGCTTCAAATCCATGCGGAACACATGATGTAGATTCAAATCAATGCTATGTAGAAGGTTCAGCTACAAATCCATGCAAAACAAATGATTTAGCTTCAAATACTTGCGATATAAGTGATGTAGCTTCAAATGCAGGCCAAATAAACGAGTTAGCTTCAAATCCATGCGGAACACATGATGTAGATTCAAATCAATGCTATGTAGAAGGTTCAGCTACAAATCCATGCGAAACAAATGATTTAGCTACAAATACTTGCGATATAAGTGATATAGCATCAAATGCTGATGAAATAAACGAGATAGCTTCAAATCCATGCGAAACCCACGATGTAGCTTCAAATTAATGCGATGTAGAAGGTTTAGCTTCAAATCCATGCGATACAAATGATTTAGCTACAAATACTTGCGATATAAGTGATATAGCTTCAAATGCTGGCGAAATAAACGAGTTGGCTTCAAATCCATGCGAAACACATGTTGTAGCATCAAATCATTGCGATGTAGAAGGCTTAGCTTCAAATCCATGCGAAAGAAATGCTTTAGCTTCAAATACTTGCGATATAAGTGATGTAGCTTCAAATGCAGGCCAAATAAACGAGTTAGCTTCAAATCCATGCGGAACACATGATGTAGATTCAAATCAATGCTATGTAGAAGGTTCAGCTACAAATCCATGCAAAACAAATGATTTAGCTACAAATACTTGCGATATAAGTGATATAGCTTCAAATGCTGGCGAAATAAATGAGTTGGCTTCAAATTCATGCGAAACACATGTTGTAGCATCAAATCAATGCGATGTAGAAGGTTTAGCTTCAAATCCATGGGAAAGAAATGCTTTAACTTCAAATACTTGCGATATAAGTGATATAGCTTCAAATGCTGGCGAAATAAACGAGTTGGCTTCAAATCCTTGCGGAACACATGTTGTAGCATCAAATCATTGCGATGTAGAAGGCTTAGCTTCAAATCCATGCCAAAGAAATGCTTTAGCTTCAAATACTTGCGATATAAGTGATATAGCTTCAAATGCTGACGAAATAAACGAGATAGCTTCAAACCCATGCGAAAACCACGATGTAGCTTGAAATTAATGCGATGTGGAAGGTTTAGCTTCAAATCCATGCGAAACCCACGATGTAGCTTCAAATTAGTGCGATGTAGAAGGTTTAGCTTCAAACCCATGCGGAACAAATGATTTAGCTACAAATACTTGCGATACAAGTGATGTAGCTTCAAATGCAGGCGAATAAACGAGTTTGCTTCAAATCCATGCGAAACACATGATGTAGCTTCAAATCAAAACGATGAAGATGGTTTAGAATCAAATCCATGCCAAACAAATGATTTAGCTACAAATACGTGCGATATAAGTGATATAGCTTAAAATGCTGGCGAAATAAACGAGTTGGCTTCAAATCCATGCGGAACACATGTTGTAGCATCAAATCATTGCGATGTAGAAGGCTTAGCTTCAAATCCATGCGAAAGAAATGCTTTAGCTTCAAATACTTGCGATATAAGTGATGTAGCTTCAAATGCAGGCGAATAAACGAGTTTGCTTCAAATCCGTGCGAAACACATGTTTTTGCATCAAATCAAAGCGATGTAGAAGGTTTAGCTTCAAATCCATGCGAAAGAAATGCTTTAGCTTCAAATACTTGCGATATAAGTGATGTAGCTTCAAATGCAGGCGAATAATCGAGTTCGCTTCAAATCCATGCGAAACACATGATGTAGCTTCAAATCAAAACGATGAAGATGGTTTAGAATCAAGTCCATGCGAAACAAATGATTTAGCTACAAATACGTGCGATATAAGTGATATAGCTTAAAATGCTGGCGAAATAAACGAGTTGGCTTCAAATCCATGCAAAACACATGTTGTAGCATGAAATCAATGCGATGTAGAAGGTTTAGCTTCAAATCCATGCGAAAGAAATGCTTTAACTTCAAATACTTGCGATATAAGTGATATAGTTTCAAATTCTGGCGAAATAAACGAGTTAGCTTCAAATCCATGCGGAACTCATGATGTAGCTTCAAATCAATGCCATGTATAAGGTTTAGCTTCAAATCCATGCGAAACAAATGATTTAGCTTCAAATACTTGCGTTATAAGTGATATAGCTTCAAATTCTGACGAAATAATCGAGTTAGCTTCAACTCCATGCGAAACCAATGATGTAGCTTCAGATCAATACGATGTTGAAGCTTTAATTTCAGTTCCATGTGTAGCAAGCGATATAAGTAAACTAGCGTCAAATGCTGGCGAAATAATCGAGTTAGCATCAAATCCATGCGAATCACATGATGTAGCTTCAAATCACTACTATGTAGAAGGTTTAGCTTCAAATGCATGCGAATCAAATGATTCAGATTCAAATACATGCGACATAAGTGATATAGCTTCAAATACTTGCGATATAAGTGATGTAGCTTCAAATGCTGGCGAAATAAACGAGTTTTCTTCAAATCCATGCGAAACACATGATGTAGGTTCAAATCAAAGCGATGTAGAAGAATTAGTTTCAAATCCATGTTAAACAAATGATCTTGATTCAAATACTTGCGATATAAGTGACATAGCTTCAAATGCTGGCGAAATAAACATGTTAGCTCCAAATCCATGCGAAACACATGATGTAGCTTCAAATCAATGCGATGTAGATGGTTTAGAATCAAATGCATGTGAAACAAATTATTTAGCTTCAAATACTTGCGATATAAGTGATATCGATTCAAATGATGGCGAAAAAAATGAGTGGGCTTCAAATCCATGCGAAACACATGTGGTAGCATCAAATCAATGCGATGTATAAGGTTTGGCCTGAAATCAATGCGAAACAAATGATTTAGCTTGAAATACTTGCGATATAAGTGATATAGCTTCAAATGCTGACGAAATAAACGAGTTAGCTTCAAAGCCATGCGAAACACATGATGTAGCTTCAAATCAATGCGATGTAGAAGGTTCAGCTACAAATCCATGTAAAACAAATGATTTAGCTTCAAATACTTGCGATATAAGTGATATAGTTTCAAATTCTGGCGAAAAAATCGAGTTAGCTTCAAATCCATACGGAACACATGATGTAGCTTCAAATCAATGCGAGGTAGAAGGTTTTGCGTGAAATCCATGCGAAACAAATGACTTAGCTTCAACTACTTGCGATATAAGTGATATAACTTCAAATGGTGGCGAAATAAACGAGATAGCTTCAAAGCCATGCGAAACACATGATGTAGCTTCAAATCAATGCTATGTAGAAGGTTCAGCTACAAATCCATGTGAAACAAATGATTTAGCTTCAAATACTTGCGATATAAGTGATATAGTTTCAAATTCTGGCGAAATAATCGAGTTAGCTTCAAATCCATACGGAACACATGTTGTAGCTTCAAATCAATGCGAGGTAGAAGGTTTTGCGTGAAATCCATGCGAAACAAATGACTTAGCTTCAACTACTTGCGATATAAGTGATATAACTTCAAATGGTGGCGAAATAAACGAGATAGCTTCAAATCCATGCGAAACCCACGATGTAGCTTCAAATTAATGCGATGTAGAAGGTTTTGCTACAAATTCATGCGAAACAAATGATTTAGCTACAAATACTTGCGATATAAGTGATATTGCTTCAAATGCAGGCGAAACGAACGCTTTAGCTTCAAATCCATGCGAAACAAATGATTTAGCTTCAAATACTTGCGATGTAAGTGATATAGCTCCAATTGTAGGCGAAACGAACGCTTTAGCATCAAATCCATGCGAATAACATAATTTAGCTTCAAATTCATGTGAAACACATGGTTTAGCTTCAAATTCATGCGAAACAAATGATGTAGGTTCAAATCAAAGCGATGTAGAAGAATTGGTTTCAAATCCATGTTAAACAAATGATCTTGATTCAAATACTTGCGATATAAGTGACATAGCTTCAAATGCTGGCGAAATAAACATGTTAGCTCCAAATCCATGCGAAACACATGATGTAGCTTCAAATCAATGCGATGTAGATGGTTTAGAATCAAATCCATGTGAAACAAATGATTTAGCTTCAAATACTTGCGATATAAGTGATATCGCTTCAAATGATGGCGAAATAAACGAGATAGCTTCAAATCCATGCGAAACCCACGATGTAGCTTCAAATTAATGCGATGTAGAAGGTTTAGCTTCAAATCCATGCGAAACAAATGATTTAGCTACAAATACTTGCGATATAAGTGATATAGCTTCAAATGCTGGCGAAAAAAATGAGTGGGCTTCAAATCCATGCGAAACACAAGTTGTAGCATCAAATCAATGCGATGTAGAAGGTTTGGCCTGAAACCAATGCGAAACAAATGATTTAGCTTCAAATACTTGCGATATAAGTGATATAGCTTCAAATGCTGACGAAATAAACGAGTTAGCTTCAAAGCCATGCGAAACACATGATGTAGCTTCAAATCAATGCGATGTAGAAGGTTCAGCTACAAATCCATGTGAAACAAATGATTTAGCTTCAAATACTTGCGATATAAGTGATATAGTTTCAAATTCTGGCGAAATAATCGAGTTAGCTTCAAATCCATACGGAACACATGATGTAGCTTCAAATCAATGCGAGGTAGAAGGTTTTGCGTGAAATCCATGCGAAACAAATGACTTAGCTTCAACTACTTGCGATATAAGTGATATAACTTCAAATGCTGGCGAAATAAACGAGATAGCTTCAAATCCATGCGAAACCCACGATGTAGCTTCAAATTAATGCGATGTAGAAGGTTTAGCTACAAATTCATGCGAAACAAATGATTTAGCTACAAATACTTGCGATATAAGTGACATAGCTTCAAATGCTGGCGAAATAATCGAGTTAGCATCAAATCCATGCGAATCACATGATGCAGCTTCAAATCACTGCTATGTAGAAGGTTTAGCTTCAAATGCATGCGAATCAAATGATTCAGATTCAAATACATGCGACATAAGTGATATAGCTTCAAATACTTGCGGTATAAGTGATGTAGCTTCAAATGCTGGCGAAATAAACGAGTTTTCTTCAAATCCATGCGAAACACATGATGTAGGTTCAAATCAAAGCGATGTAGAAGGATAGGTTTCAAATCCATGTTAAAGAAATGATCTTGATTCAAATACTTGCGATATAAGTGACATAGCTTCAAATGCTGGCGAAATAAACATGTTAGCTCCAAATCCATGCGAATCACTTGATGTAGCTTCAAGTCAGTGCTATGAAGAAGGTTTAGCTTCAAATGCATGCGAATCAAATGATTTAGCTTCAAATACATGCGACATAAGTGATATAGCTTCAAATACTTGCGATATGTGATGTAGCTTCAAATGCTGACGAAATAAACGAGTTTTCTTCAAATCCATGCGAAACACATGATGTAGGTTCAAATCAAAGCGATGTAGAAGGATTAGTTTCAAATCCATGTTAAACAAATGATTTTGATTCAAATACTTGTGATTTAAGTGATATAGCTTCAAATGCAGGCGAAATAAACGATTTAGATTCAAGTCCATGCGGAACACATGATGTAGCTTCAAATCAATGCAATGTGTAAGGTTTAGCTTCAAATCAATGCGATGTATAAGGTTTTGCTTCAAATCCATGCGAAACAAATGATTTAGCTTCAAATACTTACGATATAAGTGATATAGCTTCAAATGCTGGAGAAATAACCGAGTTAGCTTGAAATGCATGCGAAACGCATGATGTAGGTTCAAATCAAAGCGATGTGCAAGGTTTAGCTTCAAATCAATGCGATGTATAAGGTTTAGCTTCAAATCCATGCGAAACAAATGATTTAGCTACAAATACTTGCGATATAACTGATATAGCTCCAAATGCTGTCGAAATAAACGAGTTAGCTCCAAATCCATGCGTAACACATGATGTAGCATCGAAACAATGCGATGTAGATCGTTTAGAATCAAATCCATGCGAAACAAATGATTTAGCTTCAAATACTTGCGATGTAAGTGATATTGCTTCAAATGCAGGCGAAATAAACGATTTAGATTCAAGTCCATGCGGAACACATGATGTAGCTTCAAATCAATGCAATGTGTAAGGTTTAGCTTCAAATCAATGCGATGTAGATGGTTTAGAAACAAATCCATGCGAAAAAAATGATTTAGCTTCAAATACTTGCGATATAAGTGATATAGCTCCAAATGCTGGCGAAAAAACGAGTCAGCTCCAAATCCATGCGAAACACATGATGTAGCATCGAAACAATGCGATCTAGATCGTTTAGAATCAAATCCATGCGAAACAAATGATTTAGCTTCAAATACTTGCGATATAAGTGATATTGCTTCAAATGCAGGCGAAATAAATGATTTAGATTCAAGTCCATGCGGAACACATGATGTAGCTTCAAATCAATGCAATGTGTAAGGTTTAGCTTCAAATCAATGCGATGTATAAGGTTTAGCTTCAAATCCATGCGAAACAAATGATTTATCTTCAAATACTTGCGATATAAGTGATATAGCTTCAAATTCTGGCGAAATAATCGAGTAAGCTTCAACTCCATGCGAAACCAATGATGTAGCATGATATCAATGCGATGTTGAAGGTTTAACTTCAAATCCATGTGTAGCAAGCGATTTAACTTCAAATACTTGCGATATAAGTTGTCTAGCGTCAAATGCTGGCGAAATAATCGAGTTAGGTTCAAATCCATGCTAATCACATGACGTAGCTTCAAATCAATGCTATGTAGAAGGTTTATCTTCAAATCCATGCGATTCAAATGATTTAGCTTCAAATACTTGCGATATAAGTGATATAGCTTCAAATGCTGGCGAAATAAGCGAGATATCTTCAAATCCAAGCGAAACCCACGATGTAGCTTCAAATCAATGCGATGTAGATGGTTTTGCTTCAAATCCATGCGAAAGAAATGCTTTAGCTTCAAATACTTGCGATATAAGTGATGTAGTTTCAAATACAGGCGAAATAAACGAGTTGGCTTCAAATCCATGCGGAACACATGATGTAGTTTCAAATCAATGCGATGTATAAGGTTTAGCTTCAAATCCATGCGAAACAAATGATTTAGCTTGAAATACTTGCGATATAAGTGATATAGCTTCAAATGCTGGCGAAATAAACGAGTTAGCTACAAATCCATACGAAACACATGATGTAGTTTCAAATCAATGCGATGTAGAAGGTTCAGCTACAAATCCATGCGAATCAAATGATTTAGTTTCTACTACTTGCGATATAAGTGAAATAGTTTCAAATGCTGGCGAAATAATCGAGTTAGCTTCAAATCCACGCGGAACACATGATGTAGCTTCAAATCAATGCGATGTATACGGTTTAGCTTCAAATCCATGCGAAACAAATGATTTAGCTTCACATACTTGCGATATAAGTGATATAGCTTCAAATTCTGGCGAAATAATCGAGTTAGCTTCAAATCCATTCGAATACCAATGATGTAGCTTCAAATCAATGCAATGTGTAAGGTTTAGCTTCAAATTAATGCGATGTATAAGGTTTAGCTTCAAATCCATGCGAATCAAATGATTTAGCTTCAAATACTTGCGACATAAGTGATATAGCTTCAAATACAGGCGAAATAAACGAGATAGCTTAAAATCCATGCGAAACCCACGATGTAGCTTCAAATAAATGCGATGTAGAAGGTTTGGCTTGAAATTCATGCGAAAGAGATGTTTTAGCTTCAAATACTTGCGATCTAAGTGATATAGCTTCAAATGCTGGCGAAATAAACGAGATAGCTTCAAATCCATGCTAAACCCACGATGTAGATTCAAATTAATGCGATGTAGAAGGTTTAGCTTAAAATCCATGCGAAAAAAATGATTTAGATTCAAATACTTGCGATATAAGTGATATAGCTTCAAATGCTGGCGAATTAACCGAGTTAGCATCAAATGCATGCGAAACACATGATGTAGCTTCAAATCAATGCGATGTATAATATTTAGCTTCAAATCCATGCGAAACAAATGATTTAGATTCAAATACTTGTCAAAGAAACGAGTTAGCTTCAAATTCATGCGAAACACATGATGTAGCTTCAAATCAATGCGATGTAGAAGGTTTAGCTACAAATCCATGCGAAACAAATGATTTAGCTTCAAATACATGCGATATATGTGATATAGCTTCAAATGCTGGCGAAATAGACGAGTTGGCTTCACATCCATGCGGAACACATGGTGTAGCTTCAAATCAATGCGATGTAGCTGGTTTAGATTCAAATCCATGCGAAACAATTGATTTAGCTTCAAATACTTGCGATCTAAGTGATATAGCTTCAAATGCTGGCGAAATAAACGAGATAGCTTCAAATCCATGCTAAACCCACGATGTAGATTCAAATTAATGCGATGTAGAAGGTTTAGCTTCAAATCCATGCGAAAGAAATGATTTAGCTACAAATACTTGCGATATAAGTGATGTAGCTTCAAATGCTGGTGAAATAAACGAGTTAGCTTCAAATCCATGCGAATCACATGACGTAGCATCAAATCAATGCGATGTAGAAGGTTTAGCTTCAAACCCATGCGAAAGAAATGCTTCAGCTTCAAATACTTGCGATATAAGTGATGTAGCTTCAAATGCAGGCGAAATAAACGAGTTAGCTTCCAAACCATGTGGAACACATGATGGAGCCTCAAATCAATGCGATGTAGATGATTTAGAATCAAATCCATGCAAAACAAATGATTTAGCTACAAATACGTGCGTTATAAGTGATATAGCTTCAAATGCTCGCGAAATAAACGAGTTGGCTTCAAATCCATGCTAAACCCAAGATGTAGATTCAAATTAATGCGATGTAGAAGGTTTAGCTTCAAATCCATGCGAAAGAAATGCTTTAGCTTCAAATACTTGCGATATAAGAGATATAGTTTCAAATGCTGGCGAAATAATCGAGTTAGCTTCGAATCCATGCGATACATATGATGTAACTTCAAATCAATGCGATGTAAGAAAGTTTGGCTTGAGATCCGCGGGAAACAAATGATTTAGCTTCAAATACTTGCGATATAAGTGATATAGCTTCAAATGCTGGAGAAATAACCGAGTTAGCTTGAAATGCATGCGAATCACATGATGTAGGTTCAAATCAAAGCGATGTAGATGGTTTAGAATCAAATCCATGCGAAACAAATGATTTAGCTTCAAATACTTGCGATATAAGTGATATAGCTTCAAATGCTAGCGAAATAAACGAGTTAGCTTCAAATCCATGCGGAACACATGATATATCTTCAAATCAATGCGATGTATAAGGTTTAGCTTCAACTCCATGCGAAACAAATGATTTAGCTTCAAATACTTGCGATATAAGTGATATAGCTTCAAATGCTGGAGAAATAACCGAGTTAGCTTGAAATGCATGCGAAACACATGATGTAGGTTCAAATCAAAGCGACGTAGAAGGATTAGTTTCAAATCCATGTCAAAGAAATGATTTAGCTACAAATACGTGCGTTATAAGTGATGTAGCTTCAAATGCTCGCGAAATAAACGAGTTGGCTTCAAATCCATACGAAACACATGTTGTAGCATCAAATCAAGGCGACGTAGAAGGTTTAGCTTCAAATCCATGTGTAGCAAGCGATTTAAATTCAAATACTTGCGATATAAGTTGTCTAGCGTCAAATGCTGGCGAAATAATCGAGTTAGCTTCAAATCCATGCGAATCACATGATGTAGCTTCAAATCAATGCTATGTAGATGGTTTACAATCAAATCCATGCGAATCAAATGATTTAGCTTCAAATACTTGCGATATAAGTGATATAGCTTCAACTACTGGCGAAATAACCGAGTTAGCTTCAAATGCATGCGAAACACACGATGTAGGTTCAAATCAAAGCGATGTAGAAGGATTAGTTTCAAATCCATGTTAAACAAATGATTTTCATTCAAATACTTGTGATTTAAGTGATATAGCTTCAAATGCAGGCGAAATAAACGATTTAGATTCAAGTCCATGCGGAACACATGATGTAGCTTCAAATCAATGCAATGTGTAAGGTTTAGCTTCAAATCAATGCGATGTATAAGGTTTAGCTTCAAATCCATGCGAAACAAATGATTTAGCTTCAAATACTTGCGATATAAGTGATATAGCTTCAAATGCTGGAGAAATAACCGAGTTAGCTTCAAATGCATGCGAAACACATGATGTAGGTTCAAATCAATGCGATGTATAAGGTTTAGCTTCAAATCCATGCGAAACAAATGATTTAGCTTCAAATACTAGCGATATAAGTGATATAGTTTCAAATTCAGGCGAAATAATCAAGTTAGCTTCAAATCCATGCGGAACACATGATGTAGCTTCAAATCAATGCGATGTAGAAGGTTTGGCTTGAAATCCATGCGAAACAAATGATTTAGCTTCACATACTTGTGATATAAGTGATATAGCTTCAAATGCTGACGAAATAAACGAGATAGCTTCAAATCCATGCGAAACCCACGATGTAGCTTCAAATTAATGCGATGTAGAAGGTTTAGCTTCAAATCCATGCGAAACAAATGATTTAGCTTCAAATACTTGCGATATAAGTGATATAGCTTCAAATGCTGGAGAAATAACCGAGTTAGCTTGAAATGCATGCGAAACACATGATGTAGGTTCAAATCAAAGCGACGTAGAAGGATTAGTTTCAAATCCATGTCAAAGAAATGATTTAGCTACAAATACGTGCGTTATAAGTGATGTAGCTTCAAATGCTCGCGAAATAAACGAGTTGGCTTCAAATCCATACGAAACACATGTTGTAGCATCAAATCAAGGCGACGTAGAAGGTTTAGCTTCAAATCCATGTGTAGCAAGCGATTTAAATTCAAATACTTGCGATATAAGTTGTCTAGCGTCAAATGCTGGCGAAATAAACGAGTTTGCTTCAAATCCATGCGGAACACATGATATAGCTTCCAATCAATGCGATGTATAAGGTTTAGCTTCAACTCCATGCGAAACAAATGATTTAGCTTCAAATACTGGCGATATAAGTGATATAGCTTCAAATTCTGGCGAAATAATCGAGTTAGCTTCAATTCCATGCGGAACACATGATGTAGCTTCAAATCAATGCGATGTAGATGGTTTAGATTCAAATCCATGCGAAACAATTGATTTAGCTTCAAATACTTGCGATATAAGTAATATAGCTTCAAATGCTGGCGAAACAATCGAGTTTGCATCAAATCCAAGCGAAACACATGATGTAGCTTCAAATCATTGCGATGTAATAGGATTATCTTCAAATCCAAGCGAAACAAATGATTTAGCTTCAAATACTTGTCAAACAAAGGAGTTAGCTTCACATTCATGCGAAACACATGATGTAGCTTCAAATCAATGCGATGTAGAAGGTTTAGCTTCAAATCCATGCGAATCAAATGATTTAGCTTCAAATACTTATCAAACAATGGAGTTAGCTACAAATTCATGCGAAACACATGATATAGCTTCAAATCAATGCGATGTAGAAGGTTTAGCTTCAAATCCATGCGAATCAAATTATTTAGCTTCAAATACTTGTGATATATGTGATATAGCTTCAAATGCTGGCGAAATAGACGAGTTGGCTTCAAATAAATGCGGAACACATGGTGTACCTTAAAATCAATGCGATGTAGCTGGTTTAGATTCAAATCCATGCGAAACAAATGATTTAGCTTCAAATACTTGCGATATAAGTGATATAGCTTCAAATGCTGGCGAAATAAACGAGTAGCTTCAAATCCTTGCGAAACACATGATGTAGCTTCAAATACTTGCGATATAAGTGATATAGTTTCAAATGTTGGCGAAATAATCGAGTTAGCATCAAATACAGGCGAAACATATGATGTATCTTCAAATCAATGCGATGTAGATAGTCTGGCTTCAAATCCACGGGAAAGAAATGATTTAGCTTCAAATACTTGCGATATAAATGATATAGCTTCACATGCTGGCGAAATAACCGAGCTAGCTTGAAATGCATGCGAAACACATAATGTAGGTTCAAATCAAAGCTATGTAGAAGGATTAGTTTCAAATCCATGTCAAAGAAATGATTTTGATTCAAATACTTGTGATTTAAGTGATATAGCTTCAAATGCAGGCCAAAGAAACCCTTTAGCTTCAAATCCATGCGAATCACATAATTTAGCTTCAAATTCATACGACACACATGGTTTTGCTTCAAATTCATGCGAAACAAATGATTTAGTTTCAAATACTTGCGATATAAGTGATATAGCTTCAAATGCTGGCGAAATAATCGAGTTAGCTCCAAATCCATGCGAAACAGATGATGTAGCTTCAAATCAATGCGAAACCCATGATGTAGCTTCAAATTAATGCGATGTAGATTGTTTAGCTTCAAGTCCATGCGAAACAAATGATTTAGTTTCAAATACTTGCGATATAAGTGATATAGCTTCAAATGTTGGCGAAATAATGGAGTTAGCTTCAAATGCATGCGGAACACATGATGTAGCTTCAAATCAATGCGATGTAGAAGGTTTGGCTTCAGATCCATCCGAAACAAATGATTTAACTTCAAATACTTGCGATCTAAGTGGTCTAGCATCAAATGCTTGTGAAATAATCGAGTTAGCTTCTAATCCATGCGAAACACATGACGTAGCTTCAAATCAATGCGATGTAGAAGGATTAGCTAGAAATCCATGCGAAACAAATGATTTAGCTTCAAATACTTGCGATATAATTGATATATCTTCAAATTATGGCGAAATAATCGAGTTACCTTCAAATCAATGCGATGTAGAAGGTTTAGCTTCAAATCCATGCGAATCAAATTATTTAGCTTCAAATACTTGCGATATATGTGATATAGCTTCAAATGCTGGCGAAATAGACGAGTTGGCTTCAAATAAATGCGGAACACATGGTGTACCTTCAAATCAATGCGATGTAGCTGGTTTAGATTAAATCCACGGGAAAGAAATGATTTAGCTTCAAATACTTGCGATATAAATGATATAGCTTCACATGCTGGCGAAATAACCGAGTTAGCTTGAAATGCATGCGAAACACATAATGTAGGTTCAAATCAAAGCTATGTAGAAGGATTAGTTTCAAATCCATGTCAAAGAAATGATTTTGATTCAAATACTTGCGATTTAAGTGATATAGCTTCAAATGCAGGCCAAAGAAACCCTTTAGCTTCAAATCCATGCGAATCACATAATTTAGCTTCAAATTCATACGACACACATGGTTTTGCTTCAAATTCATGCGAAACAAATGATTTAGTTTCAAATACTTGCGATATAAGTGATATAGCTTCAAATGCAGGCGAAATAATCGAGTTAGCTCCAAATCCATGCGAAACAGATGATGTAGCTTCAAATCAATGCGAAACCCATGATGTAGCTTCAAATCAATGCGATGTAGAAGGTTTAGCTTCAAATCCATGCGAATCAAATTATTTAGCTTCAAATACTTGCGATATATGTGATATAGCTTCAAATGCCGGCGAAATAAACGAGTTGGCTTCAAATCCATGCGAAACACATGATGTAGCTACAAATTAATGCGATGTTGAAGGTTTAGCTTCAAATCCACGCGAAACAAATGACTAAGCTTCAAATACTTGCGATATAAGTGATCTAGCTTCAAATTCTGGCGAAATAATCGAGTTAGCTTCAACTCCATGCGATACATATGATGTAGCTTCAAATCAATACGATGTAGAAGGTTTGGCTTCAGATCCATGCGAAACAAATGATTTAGTTTCAAATACTTGCGATATAAGTGATATAGCTTCAAATGCTGGCGAATTAACCGAGTTACCTTCAAATCCATGCGAAACACATGATATAGCTTCAAATCAATGCGATGTAGAAGGTTTAGCTTCAAATAAATGCGAAACAAGTGATTTAGCTTCAAATACTTGCGATATAAGTGATATAGCTTCAAATGCTGGCGAAATTAACGAGTTAGCTTCAAATCCATGCGAAACACATGATGAAGCTTCAAATCAATGCAATGTAGATTGTTTAGCTTCAAATCCATGCGAAACAAATGATTTATCTTCAAATATTTGTGATATAAGTAATATAGCTTCAAATGCTGGCGAAACAATCGAGTTTGCATCAAATCCAAGCGAAACACATGATGTAGCTTCAAATCATTGCGATGTAATTGGATTATCTTCAAATCCAAGCGAAACTAATGATTTAGCTTCAAATACTTGTCAAACAATGGAGTTAGCTTCAAATTCATGCGAAACACATGATTTAGCTTCAAATACTTGCGATATAAGTGATATAGCTTCACATGCTGGCGAAATAACCGAGTTAGCTTGAAATGCATGCGAAACACATAATGTAGGTTCAAATCAAAGCTATGTAGAAGGATTAGTTTCAAATCCATGTCAAAGAAATGATTTTGATTCAAATACTTGTGATTTAAGTGATATAGCTTCAAATGCAGGCCAAAGAAACCCTTTAGCTTCAAATCCATGCGAATCACATAATTTAGCTTCAAATTCATACGACACACATGGTTTTGCTTCAAATTCATGCGAAACAAATGATTTAGTTTCAAATACTTGCGATATAAGTGATATAGCTTCAAATGCTGGCGAAATAATCGAGTTAGCTCCAAATCCATGCGAAACAGATGATGTAGCTTCAAATCAATGCGAAACCCATGATGTAGCTTCAAATTAATGCGATGTAGATTGTTTAGCTTCAAGTCCATGCGAAACAAATGATTTAGTTTCAAATACTTGCGATATAAGTGATATAGCTTCAAATGTTGGCGAAATAATCGAGTTAGCTTCAAATCCATGCGAAACACATGACGTAGCTTCAAATCAATGCGATGTAGAAGGTTTAGCTACAAATCCATGCGAAACAAATGATTCAGCCTCAAATACTTGCGATATAATTTATATAGTTTCAAATTATGCCGAAATAATCGAGTTAGCTTCAAATCCATGCGAACACATAATGTAGCTTCAAATCAATGCGATGTAGTAGGATTATCTTCAAATCCAGGCGAAACAAATGATTTAGCTTCAAATACTTGTCAAACAAAGGAGTTAGCTTCAAATCCATGCGAAACACATGACGTAGCTTCAAATCAATGCGATGTATAAGGATTAGCTACAAATCCATGCGAAACAAATGATTTAGCTTCAAATACTTGCGATATAATTGATATATTTTCAAATTATGGCGAAATAATCGAGTTACCTTCAAATACATGCGATGTAGAAGGTTTCGCTTCAGATCTACAGGAAACAAATGATTTAGCTTCAAATACTTGCGATATAAGCGACATAGCTTCAAATGCAGGCGACACAAACGCTTTAGCTTCAAATCCATGCGAATCACATGATGTAGCTTCAAATCAATGCGATCTAGATTGTTTAGCTTCAAATCCATACGAAACAAAAGATTTAGCTTCAAATATTTGCGATATAAGTAATATAGCTTCAAATGCTGGCGAAATAATCGAGTTAGTTTCAAATCCAAGCGAAACACATGATGTAGCTTCAAATCAATGCGATGTAGTAGGATTATCTTCAAATCCAGGCGAAACATATGATTTAGCTTCAAATACTTGTCAAACAAACGTGTTAGCTTCAAATGCATGCGAAACACATGATGTAGCTTCAAATCAATGCGATGTAGAAGGTTTAGCTTCAAATCCATGCGAAACAAATGATTTAGCTTCAAATACTTGCGATGTACGTGATATAGCTTCAATTGCAGTGGAGCGAACGAGTTAGCTTCAAATCAATGCGAAACACATGATATACATTCATATCGATGCGTTGTAGATTGTTTAGCTTCAAATCCATGCGAAACAAATGATTTAGCTTCAAATACTTGCGATATAAGTGATATATCTTCAAATGTTGGCGAAATAATCGAGTTAGCTTCAAATCTATGCGAAACACATGACGTAGCTTCAAATCAATGCGATGTAGAAGGATTAGCTAGAAATCCATGCGAAACAAATGATTTAGCTTCAAATACTTGCGATATAATTGATATATCTTCAAATTATGGCGAAATAATCGAGTTACCTTCAAATCAATGCGATGTAGAAGGTTTAGCTTCAAATCCATGCGAATCAAATTATTTAGCTTCAAATACTTGCGATATATGTGATATAGCTTCAAATGCTGGCGAAATAGACGAGTTGGCTTCAAATAAATGCGGAACACATGGTGTACCTTCAAATCAATGCGATGTAGCTGGTTTAGAATCAAATCCATGCGAAACAAATGATTTAGCTTCAAATACTTGCGATATAAGTGGTCTAGCATCAAATGCTGGCGAAATAATCGAGTTACCTTCAAATCGATGCCAATCACATGATGTAGCTTCAAATCAATGCGATGTAGAAGGCTTGGCTTCAGATCCATACGAAACAAATGATTTAGCTTCAAATACTTGCGATATAAGTGATATAGCTTCAAATGCTGACGAAATAAACGAGTTACATTCAACTCCATGCGACACACATTATATATCTTCAAATCAAAGCGATGTAGATTGTTTAGCTTCAAATCCATGCGGAACAAACGATTTAGCTTCACATATTTGCGATATATGTGATATAGCTTCAAATGCTGGCGAAATAGACGAGTAGGCTTCAAATCCATGCGGAATACATGATGTAGTTTCAAATCAATGCGATGTAGCTGGTTTAGATTCAAATCCATGCGAAACAAATGATTTAGCTTCAAATACTTGCGATATAAGTCATATAGCTTCAAATGCTGGCGAAATTAACGAGTTAGCTTCAAATCCATGCGAAACACATGATGTAGCTTCAAATCAATGCGATGTAGAAGGTTTAGCTTCAAATAAATGCAAAACAAGTGATTTAGCTTCAAATACTTGCGATATAAGTGATATAGCTTCAAATGCTGGCGAAATTAACGAGTTAGCTTCAAATCCATGCGAAACACATGATGTAGCTTCAAATCAATGCGATGTAGATTGTTTAGCTTCAAATCCATGCGAAACAAATGATTTATCTTCAAATATTTGTGATATAAGTAATATAGCTTCAAATACTGGCGAAACAATCGAGTTTGCATCAAATCCAAGCGAAACACATGATGTAGCTTCAAATCATTGCGATGTAATAGGATTATCTTCAAATCCAAGCGAAACAAATTATTTAGCTTCAAATACTTGTCAAACAATGGAGTTAGATTCAAATTCATGCGAAACACATGATTTAGCTTCAAATACTTGCGATATAAGTGATATAGCTTCAAATGCTGGCGAAATAAACGAGTAGCTTCAAATCCTTGCGAAACACATGATGTAGCTTCAAATACTTGCGATATAAGTGATATAGTTTCAAATGCAGGCCAAAGAAACCCTTTAGCTTCAAATCCATGCGAATCACATAATTTAGCTTCAAATTCATACGACACACATGGTTTTGCTTCAAATTCATGCGAAACAAATGATTTAGTTTCAAATACTTGCGATATAAGTGATATAGCTTCAAATGTTGGCGAAATAATGGAGTTAGCTTCAAATCCATGCGAAACACATGACGTAGCTTCAAATCAATGCGATGTAGAAGGTTTAGCTACAAATCCATGCGAAACAAATGATTCAGCCTCAAATACTTGCGATATAATTGATATAGTTTCAAATTATGCCGAAATAATCGAGTTAGCTTCAAATCCAAGCGAAACACATGATGTAGCTTCAAATCAATGCGATGTAGTATGATTATCTTCAAATCCAGGCGAAACATATGATTTAGCTTCAAATACTTGTCAAACAAACGAGTTAGCTTCAAATGCATGCGGAACACATGATGTAGCTTCAAATCAATGCGATGTAGAAGGTTTGGCTTCAGATCCATCCGAAACAAATGATTTAACTTCAAATACTTGCGATCTAAGTGGTCTAGCATCAAATGCTTGTGAAATAATCGAGTTAGCTTCTAATCCATGCGAAACACATGACGTAGCTTCAAATCAATGCGATGTAGAAGGATTTGCTAGAAATCCATGCGAAACAAATGATTTAGCTTCAAATACTTGCGATATAATTGATATATCTTCAAATTATGGCGAAATAATCGAGTTACCTTCAAATCAATGCGATGTAGAAGGTTTAGCTTCAAATCCATGCGAATCAAATTATTTAGCTTCAAATACTTGCGATATATGTGATATAGCTTCAAATGCTGGCGAAATAGACGAGTTGGCTTCAAATAAATGCGGAACACATGGTGTACCTTCAAATCAATGCGATGTAGCTGGTTTAGATTAAATCCACGGGAATGAAATGATTTAGCTTCAAATACTTGCGATATAAATGATATAGCTTCACATGCTGGCGAAATAACCGAGTTAGCTTGAAATGCATGCGAAACACATAATGTAGGTTCAAATCAAAGCTATGTAGAAGGATTAGTTTCAAATCCATGTCAAAGAAATGATTTTGATTCAAATACTTGTGATTTAAGTGATATAGCTTCAAATGCAGGCCAAAGAAACCCTTTAGCTTCAAATCCATGCGAATCACATAATTTAGCTTCAAATTCATACGACACACATGGTTTTGCTTCAAATTCATGCGAAACAAATGATTTAGTTTCAAATACTTGCGATATAAGTGATATAGCTCCAAATGCTGGCGAAATGATCGAGTTAGCTTCAACTCCATGCGATACATATGATGTAGCTTCAAATCAATACGATGTAGAAGGTTTGGCTTCAGATCCATGCGAAACAAATGATTTAGTTTCAAATACTTGCGATATAAGTGATATAGCTTCAAATGCTGGCGAATTAACCGAGTTACCTTCAAATCCATGCGAAACACATGATATAGCTTCAAATCAATGCGATGTAGAAGGTTTAGCTTCAAATAAATGCGAAACAAGTGATTTAGCTTCAAATACTTGCGATATAAGTGATATAGCTTCAAATGCTGGCGAAATTAACGAGTTAGCTTCAAATCCATGCGAAACACATGATGTAGCTTCAAATCAATGCAATGTAGATTGTTTAGCTTCAAATCCATGCGAAACAAATGATTTATCTTCAAATATTTGTGATATAAGTAATATAGCTTCAAATGCTGGCGAAACAATCGAGTTTGCATCAAATCCAAGCGAAACACATGATGTAGCTTCAAATCATTGCGATGTAATTAGATTATCTTCAAATCCAAGCGAAACTAATGATTTAGCTTCAAATACTTGTCAAACAATGGAGTTAGCTTCAAATTCATGCGAAACACATGATTTAGCTTCAAATACTTGCGATATAAGTGATATATCTTCAAATGTTGGCGAAATAATCGAGTTAGCTTCAAATCTATGCGAAACACATGACGTAGCTTCAAATCAATGCGATGTAGAAGGATTAGCTAGAAATCCATGCGAAACAAATGATTTAGCTACAAATACTTGCGATATAATTGATATATCTTCAAATTATGGCGAAATAATCGAGTTACCTTCAAATCAATGCGATGTAGAAGGTTTAGCTTCAAATCCATGCGAATCAAATTATTTAGCTTCAAATACTTGCGATATATGTGATATAGCTTCAAATGCTGGCGAAATAGACGAGTTGGCTTCAAATAAATGCGGAACACATGGTGTACCTTCAAATCAATGCGATGTAGCTGGTTTAGAATCAAATCCATGCGAAACAAATGATTTAGCTTCAAATACTTGCGATATAAGTGGTCTAGCATCAAATGCTGGCGAAATAATCGAGTTATCTTCAAATCGATGCCAATCACATGATGTAGCTTCAAATCAATGCGATGTAGAAGGCTTGGCTTCAGATCCATACGAAACAAATGATTTAGCTTCAAATACTTGCGATATAAGTGATATAGCTTCAAATGCTGACGAAATAAACGAGTTACATTCAACTCCATGCGACACACATTATATATCTTCAAATCAAAGCGATGTAGATTGTTTAGCTTCAAATCCATGCGGAACAAACGATTTAGCTTCACATATTTGCGATATATGTGATATAGCTTCAAATGCTGGCGAAATAGACGAGTAGGCTTCAAATCCATGCGGAATACATGATGTAGTTTCAAATCAATGCGATGTAGCTGGTTTAGATTCAAATCCATGCGAAACAAATGATTTAGCTTCAAATACTTGCGATATAAGTCATATAGCTTCAAATGCTGGCGAAATTAACGAGTTAGCTTCAAATCCATGCGAAACACATGATGTAGCTTCAAATCAATGCGATGTAGAAGGTTTAGCTTCAAATAAATGCAAAACAAGTGATTTAGCTTCAAATACTTGCGATATAAGTGATATAGCTTCAAATGCTGGCGAAATTAACGAGTTAGCTTCAAATCCATGCGAAACACATGATGTAGCTTCAAATCAATGCGATGTAGATTGTTTAGCTTCAAATCCATGCGAAACAAATGATTTATCTTCAAATATTTGTGATATAAGTAATATAGCTTCAAATGCTGGCGAAACAATCGAGTTTGCATCAAATCCAAGCGAAACACATGATGTAGCTTCAAATCATTGCGATGTAATAGGATTATCTTCAAATCCAAGCGAAACAAATTATTTAGCTTCAAATACTTGTCAAACAATGGAGTTAGATTCAAATTCATGCGAAACACATGATTTAGCTTCAAATACTTGCGATATAAGTGATATAGCTTCAAATGCTGGCGAAATAAACGAGTAGCTTCAAATCCTTGCGAAACACATGATGTAGCTTCAAATACTTGCGATATAAGTGATATAGTTTCAAATGCAGGCCAAAGAAACCCTTTAGCTTCAAATCCATGCGAATCACATAATTTAGCTTCAAATTCATACGACACACATGGTTTTGCTTCAAATTCATGCGAAACAAATGATTTAGTTTCAAATACTTGCGATATAAGTGATATAGCTTCAAATGCTGGCGAAATAATCGAGTTAGCTCCAAATCCATGCGAAACAGATGATGTAGCTTCAAATCAATGCGAAACCCATGATGTAGCTTCAAATTAATGCGATGTAGATTGTTTAGCTTCAAGTCGATGCGAAACAAATGATTTAGTTTCAAATACTTGCGATATAAGTGATATAGCTTCAAATGTTGGCGAAATAATCGAGTTAGCTTCAAATCCATGCGAAACACATGACGTAGCTTCAAATCAATGCGATGTAGAAGGTTTAGCTACAAATCCATGCGAAACAAATGATTCAGCCTCAAATACTTGCGATATAATTTATATAGTTTCAAATTATGCCGAAATAATCGAGTTAGCTTCAAATCCATGCGAACACATAATGTAGCTTCAAATCAATGCGATGTAGTAGGATTATCTTCAAATCCAGGCGAAACAAATGATTTAGCTTCAAATACTTGTCAAACAAAGGAGTTAGCTTCAAATCCATGCGAAACACATGACGTAGCTTCAAATCAATGCGATGTAAAAGGATTAGCTACAAATCCATGCGAAACAAATGATTTAGCTTCAAATACTTGCGATATAATTGATATATTTTCAAATTATGGCGAAATAATCGAGTTACCTTCAAATACATGCGATGTAGAAGGTTTCGCTTCAAATCTACAGGAAACAAATGATTTAGCTTCAAATACTTGCGATATAAGCGACATAGCTTCAAATGCAGGCGACACAAACGCTTTAGCTTCAAATCCATGCGAATCACATGATGTAGCTTCAAATCAATGCGATCTAGATTGTTTAGCTTCAAATCCATACGAAACAAAAGATTTAGCTTCAAATATTTGCGATATAAGTAATATAGCTTCAAATGCTGGCGAAATAATCGAGTTAGTTTCAAATCCAAGCGAAACACATGATGTAGCTTCAAATCAATGCGATGTAGTAGGATTATCTTCAAATCCAGGCGAAACATATGATTTAGCTTCAAATACTTGTCAAACAAACGTGTTAGCTTCAAATGCATGCGAAACACATGATGTAGCTTCAAATCAATGCGATGTAGAAGGTTTAGCTTCAAATCCATGCGAAACAAATGATTTAGCTTCAAATACTTGCGATGTACGTGATATAGCTTCAATTGCAGGGGAGCGAACGAGTTAGCTTCAAATCAATGCGAAACACATGATATACATTCATATCAATGCGTTGTAGATTGTTTAGCTTCAAATCCATGCGAAATAAATGATTTAGCTTCAAATACTTGCGATATAAGTGATATATCTTCAAATGTTGGCGAAATAATCGAGTTAGCTTCAAATCTATGCGAAACACATGACGTAGCTTCAAATCAATGCGATGTAGAAGGATTAGCTAGAAATCCATGCGAAACAAATGATTTAGCTTCAAATACTTGCGATATAATTGATATATCTTCAAATTATGGCGAAATAATCGAGTTACCTTCAAATCAATGCTATGTAGAAGGTTTAGCTTCAAATCCATGCGAATCAAATTATTTAGCTTCAAATACTTGCGATATATGTGATATAGCTTCAAATGCTGGCGAAATAGACGAGTTGGCTTCAAATAAATGCGGAACACATGGTGTACCTTCAAATCAATGCGATGTAGCTGGTTTAGAATCAAATCCATGCGAAACAAATGATTTAGCTTCAAATACTTGCGATATAAGTGGTCTAGCATCAAATGCTGGCGAAATAATCGAGTTATCTTCAAATCGATGCCAATCACATGATGTAGCTTCAAATCAATGCGATGTAGAAGGCTTGGCTTCAGATCCATACGAAACAAATGATTTAGCTTCAAATACTTGCGATATAAGTGATATAGCTTCAAATGCTGACGAAATAAACGAGTTACATTCAACTCCATGCGACACACATTATATATCTTCAAATCAAAGCGATGTAGATTGTTTAGCTTCAAATCCATGCGGAACAAACGATTTAGCTTCACATATTTGCGATATATGTGATATAGCTTCAAATGCTGGCGAAATAGATGAGTAGGCTTCAAATCCATGCGGAATACATGATGTAGTTTCAAATCAATGCGATGTAGCTGGTTTAGATTCAAATCCATGCGAAACAAATGATTTAGCTTCAAATAATTGCGATATAAGTCATATAGCTTCAAATGCTGGCGAAATTAACGAGTTAGCTTCAAATCCATGCGAAACACATGATGTAGCTTCAAATCAATGCGATGTAGAAGGTTTAGCTTCAAATAAATGCAAAACAAGTGATTTAGCTTCAAATACTTGCGATATAAGTGATATAGCTTCAAATGCTGGCGAAATTAACGAGTTAGCTTCAAATCCATGCGAAACACATGATGTAGCTTCAAATCATTGCGATGTAATAGGATTATCTTCAAATCCAAGCGAAACAAATTATTTAGCTTCAAATACTTGTCAAACAATGGAGTTAGATTCAAATCCATGCGAAACACATGATTTAGCTTCAAATACTTGCGATATAAGTGATATAGCTTCAAATGCTGGCGAAATAAACGAGTAGCTTCAAATCCTTGCGAAACACATGATGTAGCTTCAAATACTTGCGATATAAGTGATATAGTTTCAAATATTGGCGAAATAATCGAGTTAGCTTCAAATACAGGCGAAACATATGATGTATCTTGAAATCAATGCGATGTAGATAGTTTGGCTTCAAATCCACGGGAAAGAAATGATTTAGCTTCAAATACTTGCGATATAAATGATATAGCTTCACATGCTGGCGAAATAACCGAGTTAGCTTGAAATGCATGCGAAACACATAATGTAGGTTCAAATCAAAGCTATGTAGAAGGATTAGTTTCAAATCCATGTCAAAGAAATGATTTTGATTCAAATACTTGTGATTTAAGTGATATAGCTTCAAATGCAGGCCAAAGAAACCCTTTAGCTTCAAATCCATGCGAATCACATAATTTAGCTTCAAATTCATACGACACACATGGTTTTGCTTCAAATTCATGCGAAACAAATGATTTAGTTTCAAATACTTGCGATATAAGTGACATAGCTTCAAATGCTGGCGAAATAATCGAGTTTGCATCAAATCCAAGCGAAACACATGATGTAGCTTCAAATCATTGCGATGTAATAGGATTATCTTCAAATCCAAGCGAAACAAATGATTTAGCTTCAAATACTTGTCAAACAATGGAGTTAGCTTCAAATTCATGCGAAACACATGATGTAGCTTCAAATCAATGCGATGTAGAAGGTTTAGCTTCAAATACATGCGAATCAAATTATTTAGCTTCAAATACTTGCGATATATGTGATATAGCTTCAAATGCTGGCGAAATAGACGAGTAGCTTCAAATCCTTGCGAAACACATGATGTAGCTTCAAATACTTGCGATATAAGTGATATAGTTTCAAATGTTGGCGAAATAATCGAGTTAGCTTCAAATACAGGCGAAACATATGATGTATCTTCAAATCAATGCGATGTAGATAGTTTGGCTTCAAATCCACGGGAAAGAAATGATTTAGCTTCAAATACTTGCGATATAAATGATATAGCTTCACATGCTGGCGAAATAACCGAGTTAGCTTGAAATGCATGCGAAACACATAATGTAGGTTCAAATCAAAGCTATGTAGAAGGATTAGTTTCAAATCCATGTCAAAGAAATGATTTTGATTCAAATACTTGTGATTTAAGTGATATAGCTTCAAGTGCAGGCCAAAGAAACCCTTTAGCTTCAAATCCATGCGAATCACATAATTTAGCTTCAAATTCATACGACACACATGGTTTTGCTTCAAATTCATGCGAAACAAATGATTTAGTTTCAAATACTTGCGATATAAGTGATATAGCTTCAAATGTTGGCGAAATAATCGAGTTAGCTTCAAATCCATGCGAAACACATGACGTAGCTTCAAATCAATGCGATGTAGAAGGTTTAGCTACAAATCCATGCGAAACAAATGATTTAGCTTCAAATACTTGCGATGTACGTGATATAGCTTCAATTGCAGGCGAAACGAACGAGTTAGCTTCAAATCAATGCGAAACACATGATATACATTCATATCAATGCGTTGTAGATTGTTTAGCTTCAAATCCATGCGAAACAAATGATTTAGCTTCAAATACTTGCGATATAAGTGATATAGCTTCAAATGCGGGCGAAACAATCGCTTTAGCTTCAAATCCATGCGAATCACATTATTTAGCTTCAAATTCATGTGAAACACATGGATTAGCTTCAAATTCATGCGAAACAAATGATTTAGATTCAAATACTTGCGATATAAGTGACATAGCTTCAAATGCTGGCGAAATAAACGAGTTAGCTTCAAATAGATGCGGAAGACATGATGTAGTTTCAAATCAATGCGATGTAGCTGGTTTAGATTCAAATCCATGCGAAACAAATGATTTAGCTTCAAATACTTGCGATATAAGTGATATATCTTCAAATGTTGGCGAAATAATCGAGTTAGCTTCAAATCCATGCGAAACACATGACGTAGCTTCAAACCAATGCGATGTAGAAGGATTAGCTAGAAATCCATGCGAAACAAATGATTTAGCTTCAAATACTTGCGATATAATTGATATATCTTCAAATTATGGCCAAATAATCGAGTTACCTTCAAATCAATGCGATGTAGAAGGTTTAGCTTCAAATCCATGCGAATCAAATTATTTAGCTTCAAATACTTGCGATATATGTGATATAGCTTCAAATGCTGGCCAAATAGACGAGTTGGCTTCAAATAAATGCGGAACACATGGTGTACCTTCAAATCAATGCGATGTAGCTGGTTTTGAATCAAATCCATGCGAAACAAATGATTTAGCTTCAAATACTTGCGATATAAGTGGTCTAGCATCAAATGCTGGCGAAATAATCGAGTTATCTTCAAATCGATGCGAATCACATGATGTAGCTTCAAATCAATGCGATGTAGAAGGCTTGGCTTCAGATCCATACGAAACAAATGATTTAGATTCAAATACTTGCGATATAAGTGACATAGCTTCAAATGCTGGCGAAATAAACGAGTTAGCTACAAATCCATGCGAAACACATGATGTAGCTTCAAATCAATGCAATGTAGAAGGTTTAGCTTCAAATCCATGCGAATCGAATGATTTAGCTTCAAATACTTGCGATATAAGTGATATTGCTTCAAATGCAGGCGAAACGAACGCTTTAGCTTCAAATCCATGCGAAACAAATGATTTAGCTTCAAATCCATGTGAATCACATAATTTAGCTTCATATTCATGAGAAACACATGGTTTAGCTTCAAATTCATGCGAAACAAATGATTTAGATTCAAATAATTGCGATATAAGTGACATAGCTTCAAATGCTGGCGAAATAAACGAGTTAGCTACAAATCCATGCGAAACACATGATGTAGCTTCAAATCAATGCGATGTAGAAGGTTTAGCTTCAAATCCATGCGAATCAAATGATTTAGCTTCAAATACATGCGAAACAAATGATTTAGCTTCAAATACTTGCGATATAAGCGACATAGCTTCAAATGCAGGCGACACAAACGCTTTAGCTTCAAATCCATGCGAATCACATAATTTAGCTTCATATTCATGAGAAAAACATGGTTTAGCTTCAAATCCATGCGAAACACATGATGTAGCTTCAAGTCAATGCGATGTAGAAGGTTTAGCTTCAAATCCATGCGAATCAAATGATTTAGCTTCAAATACTTGCGATATAAGTGATATTGCTTCAAATGCAGGCGAAACGAACGCTTTAGCTTCAAATCCATGCGAATCACATAATTTCGCTTCAAATTCATGAGAAACACATGGTTTAGCTTCGTATTCATGCGAAACAAATGATTTAGATTCAAATACTTGCGATATAAGTGATATAGCTTCAAATGCAGGCGAAACAAACGCTTTAGCTTCAAATCCATGCGAATCAAATAATTTATCTTCAAATTCATGAGAATCACATGGTTTAGCTTCAAATTCATGCGAAACAAATGATTTATTTTCAAATACTTGCGATATAAGTGATATAGCTTGAAATGCAGGCGAAATAAACGAGTTAGCTCCAAATCCATGCGAAACACATGATGTTGCTTCAAATCAATGCGATGTAGATGGTTTAGAATCAAATCCATGCGAAACAAATGATTTAGTTTCAAATACTTGCGATATAAGTGATATAGCTTCAAATGCTGGCGAAATAAACGAGTTAGATTCAAATCCCTGCGAAACACATTATATAGCTTCAAATCAATGCGATGTGGAAGGTTTAGCTTCAAATCCATGCGAATCAAATGATTTAGCTTCAAATACTGGCGATATAAGTGATATTGCTTCAAATGCAGGCGAAACGAACGCTTTAGCTTCAAATCCATGCGAAACAAATGATTTAGCTTCAAATACTTGCGATGTAAGTGATATAGCTTCAATTGTAGGCGAAACGAACGAGTTAGCTTCAAATCAATGCGAAACACATGATATACCTTCAAATCAATGCGATGTAGATTGTTTAGCATCAAATCCATGCGAAACAAATGATTTAGCTTCAAATACTTGCGATATATGTGATATAGCTTCTAATGCAGGCGAAACAAACGCTTTAGCTTCAAATCCATGCGAATCACATAATTTAGCTTCAAATTCATGTGAAACACATGGTTTAGCTTCAAATTCATGCGAACCAATTGATTTAGATTCAAGTACTTGCGATATAAGTGACATAGCTTCAAATGCTGGCGAAATAAACGAGTTAGCTAAATATCCATGCGAAACACATGATGAAGCATCAAATCAACGCGAAGTAGAAGGTGTAGCTTCAAATCCATGTGTAGCAAGTAATCTAACTTCAAATACTTGCGATCTAAGTGGTCTAGTATCAAATGCTGGCGAAATAAACGAGTTAGCTTCAAGTCCATGCGAAACACATGATGTAGCTTCAAATCAATGCGATGTAGAAGGTTTAGCTTCAAATCCATGCGAATCATATGATTTAGCTTCAAATACTTGCGATATAAGTGATATAGCTTCAAATGCTGGTGAAACGAACGAGTTAGCTTCAATTCAATGCGAAACACATGATATACATTCATATCAATGCGATGTAGATTGCTTAGCTTCAAATCCATGCGAAACAAATGATTTAGCTTCAAATCCATGCGAAACAAATGATTTAGCTTCAAATCCATGCGAAACAAATGATTTAGCTTCAAATCCATGCGAAACAAATGATTTAGCTTCAAATACTTGCGATATAAGCGACATAGCTTCAAATGCAGGCGACACAAACGCTTTAGCTTCAAATCCATGCGAATCACATAATTTAGCTTCATATTCATGAGAAACACATGGTTTAGCTTCAAATTCATGCGAAACAAATGATTTAGATTCAAATACTTGCGATATAAGTGACATAGCTTCAAATGCTGGCGAAATAAACGAGTTAGCTACAAATCCATGCGAAACACATGATGTAGCTTCAAATCAATGCGATGTAGAAGGTTTAGCTTCAAATCCATGCGAATCGAATGATTTAGCTTCAAATACTTGCGATATAAGTGATATTGCTTCAAATGCAGGCGAAACGAACGCTTTAGCTTCAAATCCATGCGAAACAAATGATTTAGCTTCAAATACTTGCGATGTAAGTGATATAGCTCCAATTGTAGGCGAAACGAACGCTTTAGCATCAAATCCATGCGGATAACATAATTTAGCTTCAAATTCATGTGAAACACATGGTTTAGCTTCAAATTCATGCGAAACAAATGATTTAGATTCAAGTACTTGCGATATAAGTGGCATAGCTTCAAATGCTGGCGAAATAAACGAGTTAGCTAAATATCCATGCGAAACACATGATGAAGCATCAAATCAACGCGAAGTAGAAGGTGTAGCTTCAAATCCATGTGTAGCAAGTGATTTAACTTCAAATACTTGCGATCTAAGTGGTCTAGTATCAAATGCTGGCGAAATAAACGAGTTAGCTTCAAGTCCATGCGAAACACATGATGTAGCTTCAAATCAATGCGATGTAGAAGGTTTAGCTTCACATCCATGCGAATCATATGATTTAGCTTCAAATACTTGCGATATAAGTGATATAGCTTCAAATGCAGGTGAAACGAACGAGTTAGCTTCAATTCAATGCGAAACACATGATATACATTCATATCAATGCGATGTAGATTGCTTAGCTTCAAATCCATGCGAAACAAATGATTTAGCTTCAAATCCATGCGAAACAAATGATTTAGCTTCAAATCCATGCGAAACAAATGATTTAGCTTCAAATACTTGCGATATAAGCGACATAGCTTCAAATGCAGGCGACACAAACGCTTTAGCTTCAAATCCATGCGAATCACATAATTTAGCTTCATATTCATGAGAAACACATGGTTTAGCCACAAATTCATGCGAAACAAATGATTTAGATTCAAATACTTGCGATATAAGTGACATAGCTTCAAATGCTGGCGAAATAAACGAGTTAGCTACAAATCCATGCGAAACACATGATGTAGCTTCAAATCAATGCGATGTAGATTGTTTAGCTTCAAATCCATGCGAAACAAATGATTTAGATTCAAATACTTGCGATGTAAGTGATATTGCTTCAAATGCAGGCGAAACGAAAGCTTTAGCTTCAAATCCATGCGAAACAAATGATTTAGCTTCAAATACTTGCGATGTAAGTGATATAGCTTCAATTGTAGGCGAAACGAACGAGTTAGCTTCAAATCAATGCGAAACACATGATATACCTTCATATCAATGCGATGTAGATTGTTTAGCTTCAAATCCATGCGAAACAAATGATTTAGATTCAAATACTTGCGATATATGTGATATAGCTTCTAATGCAGGCGAAACAAACGCTTTAGCTTCAAATCCATGCGAATCACATAATTTAGCTTCAAATTCATGTGAAACACATGGTTTAGCTTCAAATTCATGCGAAACAAATGATTTAGATTCAAGTACTTGCGATATAAGTGACATAGCTTCAAATGCTGGCGAAATAAACGAGTTAGCTAAATATCCATGCGAAACACATGATGAAGCATCAAATCAACGCGAAGTAGAAGGTGTAGCTTCAAATCCATGTGTAGCAAGTGATTTAACTACAAATACTTGCGATCTAAGTGGTCTAGTATCAAATGCTTACGAAATAATCGAGTTAGCTTGAAATCCATGCGAAACACATGATGTAGATTCAAATCAATGCGATGTAGAAGGTTTAGCCTCAAATCCATGCGAAATAAATGATTTAGCTTCAAATGCTTGCGATATAAGTGGTCTATCATCAAATGCTGGCGAAATAAACGAGTTAGCTTCAAGTCCATGCGAAACACATGATGTAGCTTCAAATCAATGCGATGTAGAAGGTTTAGCTTCAAATCCATGCGAATCAAATGATTTAGCTTCAAATATATGCGATGTAAGTGATATAGCTTCAATTGCAAGCGAAACGAATGTGTTAGCTTCAAATCAATTTGAAACACATGATATACCTTCATATCAATGCGATGTAGATTGTTTAGCTTCAAGTCCATGCGAAACAAATGATTTAGCTTCAAATACATGCAATATAAGTTGTCTAGCATCAAATGCTGGCGATGTAATCGAGTTAGCTTCAAATCCATGCGAAACACATGATGTAGCTTCAAATCTATGCGATGTAGAAGGTTTAGCTTCAAATCCATGCGAATCAAATGATTTAGCTTCAAATACTTGCGATGTAAGTGATATTGCTTCAAATGCAGGCGAAACGAAAGCTTTAGCTTCAAATCCATGCGAAACAAATGATTTAGCTTCAAATACTTGCGATGTAAGTGATATAGCTTCAATTGTAGGCGAAACGAACGAGTTAGCTTCAAATCAATGCGAAACACATGATATACCTTCATATCAATGCGATGTAGATTGTTTAGCTTCAAATCCATGCGAAACAAATGATTTAGCTTCAAATACTTGCGATATATGTGATATAGCTTCTAATGCAGGCGAAACAAACGCTTTAGCTTCAAATCCATGCGAATCACATAATTTAGCTTCAAATTCATGTGAAACACATGGTTTAGCTTCAAATTCATGCGAAACAAATGATTTAGATTCAAGTACTTGCGATATAAGTGACATAGCTTCAAATGCTGGCGAAATAAACGAGTTAGCTTCAAATCCATGCGAATCAAATGATTGAGCTTCAAATACTTGCGATATAAGTGATATAGCTTCAAATGCAGGCGAAACGAACGAATTAGCTTCAAATCAATGCAAAGCACATGATATTCCTTCATATCAATGCGATGTAGATTGTTTAGCTTCAAACTCATGCGAAACAAATGATTTAGTTTCAAATACTTGCGATATAAGTGATATAGCTTCCAATGTTGGCGAAATAATCGAGTTAGCTTCAAATCCATGCGAAACACATGACGTAGCTTCAAATCAATGCGATGTAGAAGGTTTAGCTACAAATCCATGCGAAACAAATGATTTAGCTACAAATACTTGCGACACAAGTGATATAGCTTCAAATGCTGGCGAAATAAACGAGTTGGCTTCAAATCCATGCGAAACACATGATGTAGCTTTAAATCAACGCGATGTATAAGGTTTATCTTCAAATCCATGCGAAACATATAATTTAGCTCCAAATACTTGCGATATACGTGATATAGCTTCAAATGCAGGCGAAACAAACGTGTTTGCTTCAAATGCATGCGAAACACATGACTAAGCTTCAAATAAATGCGATGTAGAACGTTTAGCTTCAAATCCATGCGAAACAAATGATTTAGCTTCAAAAAGTTCCGATATAAATGATATAGCCTCAACTGCTGGCGAAATAAACGAGTTATCTTCAAATCCATGCGAAACACAAGATGTAGCTTCAAATCATTACGATGTAGAAGGTTCAGCTACAAATCCATGCGAAATAAATGATTTAGCTTCAAATACTTGCGATATAATTGATATAGTTCCAAATTCTGGCGAAATAATCGAGTTAGCTTGAAATACATGCGAAACACATGATGTAGTTTCAAATCAATGCGATGTAGATGGTTTAGAATCAAATCCATGCGAAACAAATGATTTAGCTTCAAATACATGCGATATAAGTGATATAGCTTCAAATGCAGGCAAAATAAACGAGTTAGCTTCAAATCCATGCGGAACACATGATGTAGATTCCAATCAATGCTATGTAGAAGGTTTATTTACAAATCCATGCGAAACAAATGATTTAGCTTCAAATACTTGCGATATAAGTGATATAGTTTCAAATGCTGGCGAAATAAACGAGATAGCTTCAAATCCATGCGAAACCCACGATGTAGCTTCAAATTAATGCGATGTAGAAGGTTTAGCTTCAAATCCATGCGAAACAAATGATTTAGCTACAAATACTTGCGATACAAGTGATATAGCTTCAAATGCTGGCGAAATAAACGAGTTGGCTTCAAATCCATGCGAAAGACATGACGTAGATTCAAATCAATGCTATGTAGAAGGATTAGCTACAAATCCATGCGAAACAAATGATTTAGCTTCAAATACTTGCGATATAAGTGATATAGCTTCAAATGCTGGCGAAATAAACGAGTTAGCTTCAAATCCATGCGAAACCCACGATGTAGCTTCAAATTAATGCGATGTAGAAGGTTTAGCTTCAAATCCATGCGAAAGAAATGATTTAGCTACAAATACTTGCGATATAAGTGATGTAGCTTCAAATGTTGGCGAAATAATCGAGTTAGCTTCAAATCCATGCGAAACCAACGATGTAGCTTCAAATTACTGCGATGTAGAAGGTTTAGCTTCAAGTCCATGCGAAACAAATGATTTAGCTACAAATACTTGCGATACAAGTGATATAGCTTCAAATGCTGGCGAAATAAACGATTTTGATTCAAATCCAAGCGAAACACATGATGTAGCTTCAAATCAATGCGATGTAGGAGGTTTGGCTTGAAATGCATGCGAAACAAAGGATGTAGCTTCAAATCAATGCGATGTAGTAGGTTTGGCTTGAAATCCATGCGAAACGAAAGATTTATCTTCAAATACTTGCGATATAAGCGATATAGCATCAAATGCTGACGAAATAAACGAGATAGCTTCAAATCCATGCGAAACAAATGATTTAGCTACAAATACTTGCGATGTAAGTGATATAGCTTCAAATGCTGGCGAAAAAAACGAGTGGGCTTCAAATCTATGCGAAACACATGTTGTAGCATCAAATCAATGCGATGTAAAAGGTTTAGCTTCAAATCCATGCGAAACAAATGATTTAGCATCAAATACTTGCGATATAAGTGATATAGCTTCAAATTCTGGCGAAATAATCGAATTAGCTACAACTCCATGCGGAACCAATAATGTAGCTTCAGATCAATACGATGTTGAAGGTTTAACTTCAAAATCCATCTGTAGCAAGCGATTTAACTTCAAATACTTGCGATATAAGTTGTCTAGTATCAAATGCTGGCGAAATAATCGAGTTAGCTTCAAATCCATGCGAATCACATGATGTAGCTTCAAATCAGTGCTATGAAGAAGGTTTAGCTTCAAATGCATGCGAATCAAATGATTCAGATTCAAATACATGCGACATAAGTGATATAGCTTCAAATACTTGCGATATAAGTGATGTAGCTTCAAATGCTGACGAAATAAACGAGTTAGCTTCAAAGCCATCCGAAACACATGATGTAGCTTCAAATCAATGCGATGTAGAAGGTTCAGCTACAAATCCATGTGAAACAAATGATTTAGCTTCAAATACTTGCGATATAAGTGATATAGTTTCAAATTCTGGCGAAATAATCGAGTTAGCTTCAAATCCATGCGAATCACATGATGTAGCTTCAAATCAGTGCTATGAAGAAGGTTTAGCTTCAAATGGATGCGAATCAAATGATTCAGATTCAAATACATGCGACATAAGTGATATAGCTTCAAATACTTGCGATATAAGTGATGTAGCTTCAAATGCTGGCGAAATAAACGAGTTTTCTTCAAATCCATGCGAAACACATGATGTAGGTTCAAATCAAAGCGATGTAGAAGGATTGGTTTCAAATCCATGTTAAACAAATGATCTTGATTCAAATACTTGCGATATAAGTGACATAGCTTAAAATGCTGGCGAAATAAACATGTTAGCTCCAAATCCATGCGAAACACATGATGTAGTTTCAAATCAATGCGATGTAGATGGTTTAGAATCAAATCCATGCGAAACAAATGATTTAGCTTCAAATACTTGCGATATAAGTGATATAGCTTCAAATACTGGCGAAATAAACGAGTTGGTTTCAAATCCATGCGAAATACATGTTGTAGCATCAAATCAATGCGATGTAGAAGGTTTAGCTTCAAATCCATGCGAAAGAAATGCTTTAGCTTCACATACTTGCGATATAAGTGATATAGCTTAAAATGCTGGCGAAATAAACGAGTTGGCTTCAAATCCATGCGAAACACATGTTGTAGCATCAAATCAATGCGATGTAGAAGGTTTAGCTTCAAATCCATGCGAAAGAAATGCTTTAACTTCAAATACTTGCGATATAAGTGATATAGTTTCAAATTCTGGCGAAATAAACGAGTTAGCTTCAAATCCATGCGGAACTCATGATGTAGCTTCAAATCAATGCGATGTAGAAGGTTTAGCTTCAAATCCATGCGAAACAAATGATTTAGCTTCACATACTTGCGATATAAGTGATATAGCTTAAAATGCTGGCGAAATAAACGAGTTGGCTTCAAATCCTTGCGAAACACATGTTGTAGCATCAAATCATTGCGATGTAGAAGGCTTAGCTTCAAATCCATGCGAATGAAATGCTTTAACTTCAAATACTTGCGATATAAGTGATATAGTTTCAAATTCTGGCGAAATAAACGAGTTAGCTTCAAATCCATGCGGAACTCATGATGTAGCTTCAAATCAATGCCATGTATAAGGTTTAGCTTCAAATCCATGCGAAACAAATGATTTAGCTTCAAATACTTGCGTTATAAGTGATATAGTTTCAAATGCTGGCGAAATAAACGAGATAGCTTCAAATCCATGCGAAACCCACGATGTAGCTTCAAATTAATGCGATGTAGAAGGTTTAGCTTCAAATCCATGCGAAACAAATGATTTAGCTACAAATACTTGCGATACAAGTGATATAGCTTCAAATGCTGGCGAAATAAACGAGTTGGCTTCAAATCCATGCGAAACACATGATGTAGTTTCAAATCAATGCCATGTAGGAGGTTTGGCTTGAAATGCATGCGAAACAAAGGATGTAGCTTCAAATCAATGCGATGTAGAAGGTTTGGCTTGAAATCCATGCGAAACGAAAGGTTTATCTTCAAATACTTGCGATATAAGTGATATAGCATCAAATGCTGATGAAATAAACGAGATAGCTTCAAATCCATGCGAAACCCACGATGTAGCATCAAATTAATGCGATGTAGAAGGTTTAGCTTCAAATCCATGCGAAACAAATGATTTAGCTACAAATACTTGCGATATAAGTGATATAGCTTCAAATGCTGGCGAAATAAACGAGTTGGCTTCAAATCCATGCGAAACACATGTTGTAGCATCAAATCATTGCGATGTAGAAGGCTTAGCTTCAAATCCATGCGAAAGAAATGATTTAGCTACAAATACTTACGATATAAGTGATGTAGCTTCAAATGTTGGCGAAATAATCGAGTTAGCTTCAAATCCATGCGAAACCAACGATGTAGCTTCAAATTACTGCGATGTAGAAGGTTTAGCTTCAAGTCCATGCGAAACAAATGATTTAGCTACAAATACTTGCGATACAAGTGATATAGCTTCAAATGCTGGCGAAATAAACGAGTTTGATTCAAATCCAAGCGAAACACATGATGTAGCTTCAAATCAATGCGATGTAGAAGGCTTGGCTTCAGATCCATACGAAACAAATGATTTAGATTCAAATACTTGCGATATAAGTGACATAGCTTCAAATGCTGGCGAAATAAACGAGTTAGCTACAAATCCATGCGAAACACATGATGTAGCTTCAAATCAATGCGATGTAGAAGGTTTAGCTTCAAATCCATGCGAATCAAATGATTTAGCTTCAAATACTTGCGATGTAAGTGATATTGCTTCAAATGCAGGCGAAACGAAAGCTTTAGCTTCAAATCCATGCGAAACAAATGATTTAGCTTCAAATACTTGCGATGTAAGTGATATAGCTTCAATTGTAGGCGAAACGAACGAGTTAGCTTCAAATCAATGCGAAACACATGATATACCTTCATATCAATGCGATGTAGATTGTTTAGCTTCAAATCCATGCGAAACAAATGATTTAGCTTCAAATACTTGCGATATATGTGATATAGCTTCTAATGCAGGCGAAACAAACGCTTTAGCTTCAAATCCATGCGAATCACATAATTTAGCTTCAAATTCATGTGAAACACATGGTTTAGCTTCAAATTCATGCGAAACAAATGATTTAGATTCAAGTACTTGCGATATAAGTGACATAGCTTCAAATGCTGGCGAAATAAACGAGTTAGCTTCAAATCCATGCGAATCAAATGATTGAGCTTCAAATACTTGCGATATAAGTGATATAGCTTCAAATGCAGGCGAAACGAACGAATTAGCTTCAAATCAATGCAAAGCACATGATATTCCTTCATATCAATGCGATGTAGATTGTTTAGCTTCAAACTCATGCGAAACAAATGATTTAGTTTCAAATACTTGCGATATAAGTGATATAGCTTCCAATGTTGGCGAAATAATCGAGTTAGCTTCAAATCCATGCGAAACACATGACGTAGCTTTAAATCAACGCGATGTATAAGGTTTATCTTCAAATCCATGCGAAACATATAATTTAGCTCCAAATACTTGCGATATACGTGATATAGCTTCAAATGCAGGCGAAACAAACGTGTTTGCTTCAAATGCATGCGAAACACATGACTAAGCTTCAAATAAATGCGATGTAGAACGTTTAGCTTCAAATCCATGCGAAACAAATGATTTAGCTTCAAAAAGTTCCGATATAAATGATATAGCCTCAACTGCTGGCGAAATAAACGAGTTATCTTCAAATCCATGCGAAACACAAGATGTAGCTTCAAATCATTACGATGTAGAAGGTTCAGCTACAAATCCATGCGAAATAAATGATTTAGCTTCAAATACTTGCGATATAATTGATATAGTTCCAAATTCTGGCGAAATAATCGAGTTAGCTTGAAATACATGCGAAACACATGATGTAGTTTCAAATCAATGCGATGTAGATGGTTTAGAATCAAATCCATGCGAAACAAATGATTTAGCTTCAAATACATGCGATATAAGTGATATAGCTTCAAATGCAGGCAAAATAAACGAGTTAGCTTCAAATCCATGCGGAACACATGATGTAGATTCCAATCAATGCTATGTAGAAGGTTTATTTACAAATCCATGCGAAACAAATGATTTAGCTTCAAATACTTGCGATATAAGTGATATAGTTTCAAATGCTGGCGAAATAAACGAGATAGCTTCAAATCCATGCGAAACCCACGATGTAGCTTCAAATTAATGCGATGTAGAAGGTTTAGCTTCAAATCCATGCGAAACAAATGATTTAGCTACAAATACTTGCGATACAAGTGATATAGCTTCAAATGCTGGCGAAATAAACGAGTTGGCTTCAAATCCATGCGAAAGACATGACGTAGATTCAAATCAATGCTATGTAGAAGGATTAGCTACAAATCCATGCGAAACAAATGATTTAGCTTCAAATACTTGCGATATAAGTGATATAGCTTCAAATGCTGGCGAAATAAACGAGTTAGCTTAAAATCCATGCGAAACCCACGATGTAGCTTCAAATTAATGCGATGTAGAAGGTTTAGCTTCAAATCCATGCGAAAGAAATGATTTAGCTACAAATACTTGCGATATAAGTGATGTAGCTTCAAATGTTGGCGAAATAATCGAGTTAGCTTCAAATCCATGCGAAACCAACGATGTAGCTTCAAATTACTGCGATGTAGAAGGTTTAGCTTCAAGTCCATGCGAAACAAATGATTTAGCTACAAATACTTGCGATACAAGTGATATAGCTTCAAATGCTGGCGAAATAATCGAGTTAGCTTCAAATCCGTGCGAAACACATGATGTAGCTTCAAATCAATGCGATGTAGGAGGTTTGGCTTGAAATGCATGCGAAACAAAGGATGTAGCTTCAAATCAATGCGATGTAGTAGGTTTGGCTTGAAATCCATGCGAAACGAAAGATTTATCTTCAAATACTTGCGATATAAGCGATATAGCATCAAATGCTGACGAAATAAACGAGATAGCTTCAAATCCATGCGAAACAAATGATTTAGCTACAAATACTTGCGATGTAAGTGATATAGCTTCAAATGCTGGCGAAAAAAACGAGTGGGCTTCAAATCTATGCGAAACACATGTTGTAGCATCAAATCAATGCGATGTAAAAGGTTTAGCTTCAAATCCATGCGAAACAAATGATTTAGCATCAAATACTTGCGATATAAGTGATATAGCTTCAAATTCTGGCGAAATAATCGAATTAGCTACAACTCCATGCGGAACCAATAATGTAGCTTCAGATCAATACGATGTTGAAGGTTTAACTTCAAAATCCATCTGTAGCAAGCGATTTAACTTCAAATACTTGCGATATAAGTTGTCTAGTATCAAATGCTGGCGAAATAATCGAGTTAGCTTCAAATCCATGCGAATCACATGATGTAGCTTCAAATCAGTGCTATGAAGAAGGTTTAGCTTCAAATGCATGCGAATCAAATGATTCAGATTCAAATACATGCGACATAAGTGATATAGCTTCAAATACTTGCGATATAAGTGATGTAGCTTCAAATGCTGACGAAATAAACGAGTTAGCTTCAAAGCCATCCGAAACACATGATGTAGCTTCAAATCAATGCGATGTAGAAGGTTCAGCTACAAATCCATGTGAAACAAATGATTTAGCTTCAAATACTTGCGATATAAGTGATATAGTTTCAAATTCTGGCGAAATAATCGAGTTAGCTTCAAATCCATGCGAATCACATGATGTAGCTTCAAATCAGTGCTATGAAGAAGGTTTAGCTTCAAATGGATGCGAATCAAATGATTCAGATTCAAATACATGCGACATAAGTGATATAGCTTCAAATACTTGCGATATAAGTGACATAGCTTAAAATGCTGGCGAAATAAACATGTTAGCTCCAAATCCATGCGAAACACATGATGTAGCTTCAAATCAATGCGATGTAGATGGTTTAGAATCAAATCCATGCGAAACAAATGATTTAGCTTCAAATACTTGCGATATAAGTGATATAGCTTCAAATACTGGCGAAATAAACGAGTTGGTTTCAAATCCATGCGAAACACATGTTGTAGCATCAAATCAATGCGATGTAGAAGGTTTAGCTTCAAATCCATGCGAAAGAAATGCTTTAGCTTCACATACTTGCGATATAAGTGATATAGCTTAAAATGCTGGCGAAATAAACGAGTTGGCTTCAAATCCATGCGAAACACATGTTGTAGCATCAAATCAATGCGATGTAGAAGGTTTAGCTTCAAATCCATGCGAAAGAAATGCTTTAACTTCAAATACTTGCGATATAAGTGATATAGTTTCAAATTCTGGCGAAATAAACGAGTTAGCTTCAAATCCATGCGGAACTCATGATGTAGCTTCAAATCAATGCGATGTAGAAGGTTTAGCTTCAAATCCATGCGAAACAAATGATTTAGCTTCACATACTTGCGATATAAGTGATATAGCTTAAAATGCTGGCGAAATAAACGAGTTGGCTTCAAATCCTTGCGAAACACATGTTGTAGCATCAAATCATTGCGATGTAGAAGGCTTAGCTTCAAATCCATGCGAATGAAATGCTTTAACTTCAAATACTTGCGATATAAGTGATATAGTTTCAAATTCTGGCGAAATAAACGAGTTAGCTTCAAATCCATGCGGAACTCATGATGTAGCTTCAAATCAATGCCATGTATAAGGTTTAGCTTCAAATCCATGCGAAACAAATGATTTAGCTTCAAATACTTGCGTTATAAGTGATATAGTTTCAAATGCTGGCGAAATAAACGAGATAGCTTCAAATCCATGCGAAACCCACGATGTAGCTTCAAATTAATGCGATGTAGAAGGTTTAGCTTCAAATCCATGCGAAACAAATGATTTAGCTACAAATACTTGCGATACAAGTGATATAGCTTCAAATGCTGGCGAAATAAACGAGTTGGCTTCAAATCCATGCGAAACACATGATGTAGTTTCAAATCAATGCCATGTAGGAGGTTTGGCTTGAAATGCATGCGAAACAAAGGATGTAGCTTCAAATCAATGCGATGTAGAAGGTTTGGCTTGAAATCCATGCGAAACGAAAGGTTTATCTTCAAATACTTGCGATATAAGTGATATAGCATCAAATGCTGATGAAATAAACGAGATAGCTTCAAATCCATGCGAAACCCACGATGTAGCATCAAATTAATGCGATGTAGAAGGTTTAGCTTCAAATCCATGCGAAACAAATGATTTAGCTACAAATACTTGCGATATAAGTGATATAGCTTCAAATGCTGGCGAAATAAACGAGTTGGCTTCAAATCCATGCGAAACACATGTTGTAGCATCAAATCATTGCGATGTAGAAGGCTTAGCTTCAAATCCATGCGAAAGAAATGATTTAGCTACAAATACTTGCGATATAAGTGATGTAGCTTCAAATGTTGGCGAAATAATCGAGTTAGCTTCAAATCCATGCGAAACCAACGATGTAGCTTCAAATTACTGCGATGTAGAAGGTTTAGCTTCAAGTCCATGCGAAACAAATGATTTAGCTACAAATACTTGCGATACAAGTGATATAGCTTCAAATGCTGGCGAAATAAACGAGTTTGATTCAAATCCAAGCGAAACACATGATGTAGCTTCAAATCAATGCGATGTAGAAGGCTTGGCTTCAGATCCATACGAAACAAATGATTTAGATTCAAATACTTGCGATATAAGTGACATACCTTCAAATGCTGGCGAAATAAACGAGTTAGCTACAAATCCATGCGAAACACATGATGTAGCTTCAAATCAATGCGATGTAGAAGGTTTAGCTTCAAATCCATGCGAATCGAATGATTTAGCTTCAAATACTTGCGATATAAGTGATATTGCTTCAAATGCAGGCGAAACGAACGCTTTAGCTTCAAATCCATGCGAAACAAATGATTTAGCTTCAAATCCATGTGAATCACATAATTTAGCTTCATATTCATGAGAAACACATGGTTTAGCTTCAAATTCATGCGAGACAAATGATTTAGATTCAAATAATTGCGATATAAGTGACATAGCTTCAAATGCTGGCGAAATAAACGAGTTAGCTACAAATCCATGCGAAACACATGATGTAGCTTCAAATCAATGCGATGTAGAAGGTTTAGCTTCAAATCCATGCGAATCAAATGATTTAGCTTCAAATACATGCGAAACAAATGATTTAGCTTCAAATACTTGCGATATAAGCGACATAGCTTCAAATGCAGGCGACACAAACGCTTTAGCTTCAAATCCATGCGAATCACATAATTTAGCTTCATATTCATGAGAAACACATGGTTTAGCTTCAAATTCATGCGAAACACATGATGTAGCTTCAAATCAATACGATGTATAAGGTTTAGCTTCAAAACCAAGCGAAACGAATGATTTAGCTTCAAATATATGCGATATAAGTGATATAGCTTCAAATGCTTGCGAAATAAACGAGTTAGAGTCAAATCCATGCGAAACACATTATATAGCTTCAAATCAATGCGATGTAGAAGGTTTAGCTTCAAATCCATGCGAAACAAATGATTTAGCTTCAAATACATGCAATATAAGTTGTCTTTCATCAAATGCTGGCGATGTAATCGAGTTAGCTTCAAATCCATGCGAAACACATGATGTAGCTTCAAGTCAATGCGATGTAGAAGGTTTAGCTTCAAATCCATGCGAATCAAATGATTTAGCTTCAAATACTTGCGATATAAGTGATATAGCTTCAAATGCAGGCGAAACAAACGCTTTAGCTTCAAATCCATGCGAATCAAATAATTTATCTTCAAATTCATGAGAATCACATGGTTTAGCTTCAAATTCATGCGAAACAAATGATTTATTTTCAAATACTTGCGATATAAGTGATATAGCTTGAAATGCAGGCGAAATAAACGAGTTAGCTCCAAATCCATGCGAAACACATGATGTTGCTTCAAATCAATGCGATGTAGATGGTTTAGAATCAAATCCATGCGAAACAAATGATTTAGTTTCAAATACTTGCGATATAAGTGATATAGCTTCAAATGCTGGCGAAATAAACGAGTTAGATTCAAATCCCTGCGAAACACATTATATAGCTTCAAATCAATGCGATGTGGAAGGTTTAGCTTCAAATCCATGCGAATCAAATGATTTAGCTTCAAATACTGGCGATATAAGTGATATTGCTTCAAATGCAGGCGAAACGAACGCTTTAGCTTCAAATCCATGCGAAACAAATGATTTAGCTTCAAATACTTGCGATGTAAGTGATATAGCTTCAATTGTAGGCGAAACGAACGAGTTAGCTTCAAATCAATGCGAAACACATGATATACCTTCAAATCAATGCGATGTAGATTGTTTAGCATCAAATCCATGCGAAACAAATGATTTAGCTTCAAATACTTGCGATATATGTGATATAGCTTCTAATGCAGGCGAAACAAACGCTTTAGCTTCAAATCCATGCGAATCACATAATTTAGCTTCAAATTCATGTGAAACACATGGTTTAGCTTCAAATTCATGCGAAACAATTGATTTAGATTCAAGTACTTGCGATATAAGTGACATAGCTTCAAATGCTGGCGAAATAAACGAGTTAGCTAAATATCCATGCGAAACACATGATGAAGCATCAAATCAACGCGAAGTAGAAGGTGTAGCTTCAAATCCATGTGTAGCAAGTAATCTAACTTCAAATACTTGCGATATAAGTGATATAGCTTCAAATGCTGGTGAAACGAACGAGTTAGCTTCAATTCAATGCGAAACACATGATATACATTCATATCAATGCGATGTAGATTGCTTAGCTTCAAATCCATGCGAAACAAATGATTTAGCTTCAAATCCATGCGAAACAAATGATTTAGCTTCAAATCCATGCGAAACAAATGATTTAGCTTCAAATACTTGCGATATAAGCGACATAGCTTCAAATGCAGGCGACACAAACGCTTTAGCTTCAAATCCATGCGAATCACATAATTTAGCTTCATATTCATGAGAAACACATGGTTTAGCTTCAAATTCATGCGAAACAAATGATTTAGATTCAAATACTTGCGATATAAGTGACATAGCTTCAAATGCTGGCGAAATAAACGAGTTAGCTACAAATCCATGCCAAACACATGATGTAGCTTCAAATCAATGCGATGTAGAAGGTTTAGCTTCAAATCCATGCGAATCGAATGATTTAGCTTCAAATACTTGCGATATAAGTGATATTGCTTCAAATGCAGGCGAAACGAACGCTTTAGCTTCAAATCCATGCGAAACAAATGATTTAGCTTCAAATACTTGCGATGTAAGTGATATAGCTCCAATTGTAGGCGAAACGAACGCTTTAGCATCAAATCCATGCGAATAACATAATTTAGCTTCAAATTCATGTGAAACACATGGTTTAGCTTCAAATTCATGCGAAACAAATGATTTAGATTCAAGTACTTGCGATATAAGTGGCATAGCTTCAAATGCTGGCGAAATAAACGAGTTAGCTAAATATCCATGCGAAACACATGATGAAGCATCAAATCAACGCGAAGTAGAAGGTGTAGCTTCAAATCCATGTGTAGCAAGTGATTTAACTTCAAATACTTGCGATCTAAGTGGTCTAGTATCAAATGCTTACGAAATAATCGAGTTAGCTTGAAATCCATGCGAAACACATGATGTAGATTCAAATCAATGCGATGTAGAAGGTTTAGCCTCAAATCCAAGCGAAACAAATGATTTAGCTTCAAATGCTTGCGATATAAGTGGTCTATCATCAAATACTGGCGAAATAAACGAGTTAGCTTCAAGTCCATGCGAAACACATGATGTAGATTCAAATCAATGCGATGTAGAAGGTTTAGCTTCAAATCCATGCGAATCAAATGATTTAGCTTCAAATATATGCGATGTAAGTGATATAGCTTGAATTGCAGGCGAAACGAACGAGTTAGCTTCAAATCAATTTGAAACACATGATATACCTTCATATCAATGCGATGTAGATTGTTTAGCTTCAAGTCCATGCGAAACAAATGATTTAGCTTCAAATACATGCAATATAAGTTGTATAGCATCAAATTCTGGCGATGTAATCGAGTTAGCTTCAAATCCATGCGAAACACATGATGTAGCTTCAAATCAATGCGATGTAGAAGGTTTAGCTTCAAATCCATGCGAATCAAATGATTTAGCTTCAAATACTTGCGATGTAAGTGATATTGCTTCAAATGCAGGCGAAACGAAAGCTTTAGCTTCAAATCCATGCGAAACAAATGATTTAGCTTCAAATACTTGCGATGTAAGTGATATAGCTTCAATTGTAGGCGAAACGAACGAGTTAGCTTCAAATCAATGCGAAACACATGATATACCTTCATATCAATGCGATGTAGATTGTTTAGCTTCAAATCCATGCGAAACAAATGATTTAGCTTCAAATACTTGCGATATATGTGATATAGCTTCTAATGCAGGCGAAACAAACGCTTTAGCTTCAAATCCATGCGAATCACATAATTTAGCTTCAAATTCATGTGAAACACATGGATTAGCTTCAAATTCATGCGAAACAAATGATTTAGATTCAAATACTTGCGATATAAGTGACATAGCTTCAAATGCTGGCGAAATAACCGAGTTAGCATCAAATGCATGCGAAACACATGATGTAGCTTCAAATCAATGCGATGTAGAAGGTTTGGCTTCAGATCCATCCGAAACAAATGATTTAACTTCAAATACTTGCGATCTAAGTGGTCTAGCATCAAATGCTTGTGAAATAATCGAGTTAGCTTCAAATCCATGCGAAAAACATGATGTAGCTTCAAATCAAAGCGATGTAGATGGTTTAGCTCTATATCCATGTGTAGCAAGTGATTTAACTTCAAATACTTGCGATATAAGTGGTCTAGCATCAAAAGCTGGCGAAATAATCGAAATAGCTTCAAATGCAGGCGAAACAAACGCTTTAGCTTCAAATCCATGCGAATCAAATAATTTAGCTTCAAATTCATGCGAAACACATGGTTTAGCTTCAAATTCATGCGAAATACATAATGTAGCTTCAAATACTTGCGATATAAGTGATATAGCTTCAAATGCACGCGAAACGAACGAGTTAGCTTCAATTCAATGCGAAACACATGATATACATTCATATCAATGCGATGTAGATTGTTTAGCTTCAAATCCATGCGAAACAAATGATTTAGCTTCAAATCCATGCGAAACAAATGATTTAGCTTCAAATACTTGCGATATAAGCGACATAGCTTCAAATGCAGGCGACACAAACGCTTTAGCTTCAAATCCATGTGAATCACATAATTTAGCTTCATATTCATGAGAAACACATGGTTTAGCTTCAAATTCATGCGAAACAAATGATTTAGATTCAAGTACTTGCGATATAAGTGGCATAGCTTCAAATGCTGGCGAAATAAACGAGTTAGCTACAAATCCATGCGAAACACATGATGTAGCTTCAAATCAATGCGATGTAGAAGGTTTAGCTTCAAATCCATGCGAATCAAATGATTTAGCTTCAAATACATGCGAAACAAATGATTTAGCTTCAAATACTTGCGATATAAGCGACATAGCTTCAAATGCAGGCGACACAAACGCTTTAGCTTCAAATCCATGCGAATCACATAATTTAGCTTCATATTCATGAGAAACACATGGTTTAGCTTCAAATTCATGCGAAACACATGATGTAGCTTCAAATCAATGCGATGTATAAGGTTTAGCTTCAAAACCAAGCGAATCGAATGATTTAGCTTCAAATACTTGCGTTATAAGTGATATAGCTTCAAATGCTGGCGAAATAAACGAGATAGAGTCAAATCCATGCGAAACACATTATATAGCTTCAAATCAATGCGATGTAGAAGGTTTAGCTTCAAATCCATGCGAAACAAATGATTTAGCTTCAAATACATGCAATATAAGTTGTCTTTCATCAAATGCTGGCGATGTAATCGAGTTAGCTTCAAATCCATGCGAAACACATGATGTAGCTTCAAATCAATGCGATGTAGAAGGTTTAGCTTCAAATCCATGCGAAACAAATGATTTAGTTTCAAATACTTGCGATATAAGTGATATAGCTTCAAATGCAGGCGAAACAAACGCTTTAGCTTCAAATCTATGCGAATCAAATAATTTATCTTCAAATTCATGAGAATCACATGGTTTAGCTTCAAATTCATGCGAAACAAATGATTTATTTTCAAATACTTGCGATATAAGTGATATAGCTTGAAATGCTGGCGAAATAAACGAGTTAGCTCCAAATCCATGCGAAACACATGATGTTGCTTCAAATCAATGCGATGTAGATGGTTTAGAATCAAATCCATGCGAAACAAATGATTTAGTTTCAAATACTTGCGATATAAGTGATATAGCTTCAAATGCTGGCGAAATAAACGAGTTAGATTCAAATCCCTGCGAAACACATTATATAGCTTCAAATCAATGCGATGTGGAAGGTTTAGCTTCAAATCCATGCGAATCAAATGATTTAGCTTCAAATACTGGCGATATAAGTGATATTGCTTCAAATGCAGGCGAAACGAACGCTTTAGCTTCAAATCCATGCGAAACAAATGATTTAGCTTCAAATACTTGCGATGTAAGTGATATAGCTTCAATTGTAGGCGAAACGAACGAGTTAGCTTCAAATCAATGCGAAACACATGATATACCTTCAAATCAATGCGATGTAGATTGTTTAGCATCAAATCCATGCGAAACAAATGATTTAGCTTCAAATACTTGCGATATATGTGATATAGCTTCTAATGCAGGCGAAACAAACGCTTTAGCTTCAAATCCATGCGAATCACATAATTTAGCTTCAAATTCATGTGAAACACATGGTTTAGCTTCAAATTCATGCGAAACAATTGATTTAGATTCAAGTACTTGCGATATAAGTGACATAGCTTCAAATGCTGGCGAAATAAACGAGTTAGCTAAATATCCATGCGAAACACATGATGAAGCATCAAATCAACGCGAAGTAGAAGGTGTAGCTTCAAATCCATGTGTAGCAAGTAATCTAACTTCAAATACTTGCGATCTAAGTGGTCTAGTATCAAATGCTGGCGAAATAAACGAGTTAGCTTCAAGTCCATGCGAAACACATGATGTAGCTTCAAATCAATGCGATGTAGAAGGTTTAGCTTCAAATCCATGCGAATCATATGATTTAGCTTCAAATACTTGCGATATAAGTGATATAGCTTCAAATGCAGGTGAAACGAACGAGTTAGCTTCAATTCAATGCGAAACACATGATATACATTCATATCAATGCGATGTAGATTGCTTAGCTTCAAATCCATGCGAAACAAATGATTTAGCTTCAAATCCATGCGAAACAAATGATTTAGCTTCAAATCCATGCGAAACAAATGATTTAGCTTCAAATACTTGCGATATAAGCGACATAGCTTCAAATGCAGGCGACACAAACGCTTTAGCTTCAAATCCATGCGAATCACATAATTTAGCTTCATATTCATGAGAAACACATGGTTTAGCCACAAATTCATGCGAAACAAATGATTTAGATTCAAATACTTGCGATATAAGTGACATAGCTTCAAATGCTGGCGAAATAAACGAGTTAGCTACAAATCCATGCGAAACACATGATGTAGCTTCAAATCAATGCGATGTAGATTGTTTAGCTTCAAATCCATGCGAAACAAATGATTTAGATTCAAATACTTGCGATGTAAGTGATATTGCTTCAAATGCAGGCGAAACGAAAGCTTTAGCTTCAAATCCATGCGAAACAAATGATTTAGCTTCAAATACTTGCGATATATGTGATATAGCTTCTAATGCAGGCGAAACAAACGCTTTAGCTTCAAATCCATGCGAATCACATAATTTAGCTTCAAATTCATGCGAAACAAATGATTTAGATTCAAGTACTTGCGATATAAGTGACATAGCTTCAAATGCTGGCGAAATAAACGAGTTAGCTTCAAATCCATGCGAATCAAATGATTGAGCTTCAAATACTTGCGATATAAGTGATATAGCTTCAAATGCAGGCGAAACGAACGAATTAGCTTCAAATCAATGCAAAGCACATGATATTCCTTCATATCAATGCGATGTAGATTGTTTAGCTTCAAACTCATGCGAAACAAATGATTTAGTTTCAAATACTTGCGATATAAGTGATATAGCTTCCAATGTTGGCGAAATAATCGAGTTAGCTTCAAATCCATGCGAAACACATGACGTAGCTTCAAATCAATGCGATGTAGAAGGTTTAGCTACAAATCCATGCGAAACAAATGATTTAGCTACAAATACTTGCGACACAAGTGATATAGCTTCAAATGCTGGCGAAATAAACGAGTTGGCTTCAAATCCATGCGAAACACATGATGTAGCTTTAAATCAACGCGATGTATAAGGTTTATCTTCAAATCCATGCGAAACATATAATTTAGCTCCAAATACTTGCGATATACGTGATATAGCTTCAAATGCAGGCGAAACAAACGTGTTTGCTTCAAATGCATGCGAAACACATGACTAAGCTTCAAATAAATGCGATGTAGAACGTTTAGCTTCAAATCCATGCGAAACAAATGATTTAGCTTCAAAAAGTTCCGATATAAATGATATAGCCTCAACTGCTGGCGAAATAAACGAGTTATCTTCAAATCCATGCGAAACACAAGATGTAGCTTCAAATCATTACGATGTTGAAGGTTCAGCTACAAATCCATGCGAAATAAATGATTTAGCTTCAAATACTTGCGATATAATTGATATAGTTCCAAATTCTGGCGAAATAATCGAGTTAGCTTGAAATACATGCGAAACACATGATGTAGTTTCAAATCAATGCGATGTAGATGGTTTAGAATCAAATCCATGCGAAACAAATGATTTAGCTTCAAATACATGCGATATAAGTGATATAGCTTCAAATGCAGGCAAAATAAACGAGTTAGCTTCAAATCCATGCGGAACACATGATGTAGATTCCAATCAATGCTATGTAGAAGGTTTATTTACAAATCCATGCGAAACAAATGATTTAGCTTCAAATACTTGCGATATAAGTGATATAGTTTCAAATGCTGGCGAAATAAACGAGATAGCTTCAAATCCATGCGAAACCCACGATGTAGCTTCAAATTAATGCGATGTAGAAGGTTTAGCTTCAAATCCATGCGAAACAAATGATTTAGCTACAAATACTTGCGATACAAGTGATATAGCTTCAAATGCTGGCGAAATAAACGAGTTGGCTTCAAATCCATGCGAAAGACATGACGTAGATTCAAATCAATGCTATGTAGAAGGATTAGCTACAAATCCATGCGAAACAAATGATTTAGCTTCAAATACTTGCGATATAAGTGATATAGCTTCAAATGCTGGCGAAATAAACGAGTTAGCTTCAAATCCATGCGAAACCCACGATGTAGCTTCAAATTAATGCGATGTAGAAGGTTTAGCTTCAAATCCATGCGAAAGAAATGATTTAGCTACAAATACTTGCGATATAAGTGATGTAGCTTCAAATGTTGGCGAAATAATCGAGTTAGCTTCAAATCCATGCGAAACCAACGATGTAGCTTCAAATTACTGCGATGTAGAAGGTTTAGCTTCAAGTCCATGCGAAACAAATGATTTAGCTACAAATACTTGCGATACAAGTGATATAGCTTCAAATGCTGGCGAAATAAACGATTTTGATTCAAATCCAAGCGAAACACATGATGTAGCTTCAAATCAATGCGATGTAGGAGGTTTGGCTTGAAATGCATGCGAAACAAAGGATGTAGCTTCAAATCAATGCGATGTAGTAGGTTTGGCTTGAAATCCATGCGAAACGAAAGATTTATCTTCAAATACTTGCGATATAAGCGATATAGCATCAAATGCTGACGAAATAAACGAGATAGCTTCAAATCCATGCGAAACCCACGACGTAGCTTGAAATTAATGCGATGTGGAAGGTTTAGCTTCAAATCCATGCGAAACAAATGATTTAGCTACAAATACTTGCAATGTAAGTGATATAGCTTCAAATGCTGGCGAAAAAAACGAGTGGGCTTCAAATCTATGCGAAACACATGTTGTAGCATCAAATCAATGCGATGTATAAGGTTTAGCTTCAAATCCATGCGAAACAAATGATTTAGCATCAAATACTTGCGATATAAGTGATATAGCTTCAAATTCTGGCGAAATAATCGAGTTAGCTACAACTCCATGCGGAACCAATAATGTAGCTTCAGATCAATACGATGTTGAAGGTTTAACTTCAAAATCCATCTGTAGCAAGCGATTTAACTTCAAATACTTGCGATATAAGTTGTCTAGTATCAAATGCTGGCGAAATAATCGAGTTAGCTTCAAATCCATGCGAATCACATGATGTAGCTTCAAATCAGTGCTATGAAGAAGGTTTAGCTTCAAATGCATGCGAATCAAATGATTCAGATTCAAATACATGCGACATAAGTGATATAGCTTCAAATACTTGCGATATAAGTGATGTAGCTTCAAATGCTGACGAAATAAACGAGTTAGCTTCAAAGCCATCCGAAACACATGATGTAGCTTCAAATCAATGCGATGTAGAAGGTTCAGCTACAAATCCATGTGAAACAAATGATTTAGCTTCAAATACTTGCGATATAAGTGATATAGTTTCAAATTCTGGCGAAATAATCGAGTTAGCTTCAAATCCATGCGAATCACATGATGTAGCTTCAAATCAGTGCTATGAAGAAGGTTTAGCTTCAAATGGATGCGAATCAAATGATTCAGATTCAAATACATGCGACATAAGTGATATAGTTTCAAATACTTGCGATATAAGTGATGTAGCTTCAAATGCTGGCGAAATAAACGAGTTTTCTTCAAATCCATGCGAAACACATGATGTAGGTTCAAATCAAAGCGATGTAGAAGGATTGGTTTCAAATCCATGTTAAACAAATGAACTTGATTCAAATACTTGCGATATAAGTGACATAGCTTAAAATGCTGGCGAAATAAACATGTTAGCTCCAAATCCATGCGAAACACATGATGTAGCTTCAAATCAATGCGATGTAGATGGTTTAGAATCAAATCCATGCGAAACAAATGATTTAGCTTCAAATACTTGCGATATAAGTGATATAGCTTCAAATACTGGCGAAATAAACGAGTTGGTTTCAAATCCATGCGAAACACATGTTGTAGCATCAAATCAATGCGATGTAGAGGTTTAGCTTCAAATCCATGCGAAAGAAATGCTTTAGCTTCACATACTTGCGATATAAGTGATATAGCTTAAAATGCTGGCGAAATAAACGAGTTGGCTTCAAATCCATGCGAAACACATGTTGTAGCATCAAATCAATGCGATGTAGAAGGTTTAGCTTCAAATCCATGCGAAAGAAATGCTTTAACTTCAAATACTTGCGATATAAGTGATATAGTTTCAAATTCTGGCGAAATAAACGAGTTAGCTTCAAATCCATGCGGAACTCATGATGTAGCTTCAAATCAATGCGATGTAGAAGGTTTAGCTTCAAATCCATGCGAAACAAATGATTTAGCTTCACATACTTGCGATATAAGTGATATAGCTTAAAATGCTGGCGAAATAAACGAGTTGGCTTCAAATCCTTGCGAAACACATGTTGTAGCATCAAATCATTGCGATGTAGAAGGCTTAGCTTCAAATCCATGCGAATGAAATGCTTTAACTTCAAATACTTGCGATATAAGTGATATAGTTTCAAATTCTGGCGAAATAAACGAGTTAGCTTCAAATCCATGCGGAACTCATGATGTAGCTTCAAATCAATGCCATGTATAAGGTTTAGCTTCAAATCCATGCGAAACAAATGATTTAGCTTCAAATACTTGCGTTATAAGTGATATAGTTTCAAATGCTGGCGAAATAAACGAGATAGCTTCAAATCCATGCGAAACCCACGATGTAGCTTCAAATTAATGCGATGTAGAAGGTTTAGCTTCAAATCCATGCGAAACAAATGATTTAGCTACAAATACTTGCGATACAAGTGATATAGCTTCAAATGCTGGCGAAATAAACGAGTTGGCTTCAAATCCATGCGAAACACATGATGTAGTTTCAAATCAATGCCATGTAGGAGGTTTGGCTTGAAATGCATGCGAAACAAAGGATGTAGCTTCAAATCAATGCGATGTAGAAGGTTTGGCTTGAAATCCATGCGAAACGAAAGGTTTATCTTCAAATACTTGCGATATAAGTGATATAGCATCAAATGCTGATGAAATAAACGAGATAGCTTCAAATCCATGCGAAACCCACGATGTAGCATCAAATTAATGCGATGTAGAAGGTTTAGCTTCAAATCCATGCGAAACAAATGATTTAGCTACAAATACTTGCGATATAAGTGATATAGCTTCAAATGCTGGCGAAATAAACGAGTTGGCTTCAAATCCATGCGAAACACATGTTGTAGCATCAAATCATTGCGATGTAGAAGGCTTAGCTTCAAATCCATGCGAAAGAAATGATTTAGCTACAAATACTTGCGATATAAGTGATGTAGCTTCAAATGTTGGCGAAATAATCGAGTTAGCATCAAATCCATGCGAAACCAACGATGTAGCTTCAAATTACTGCGATGTAGAAGGTTTAGCTTCAAGTCCATGCGAAACAAATGATTTAGCTACAAATACTTGCGATACAAGTGATATAGCTTCAAATGCTGGCGAAATAAACGAGTTTGATTCAAATCCAAGCGAAACACATGATGTAGCTTCAAATCAATGCGATGTAGGAGGTTTGGCTTGAAATGCATGCGAAACAAAGGATGTAGCTTCAAATCAATGCGATGTAGTAAGTTTGGCTTGAAATCCATGCGAAACGAAAGATTTATCTTCAAATACTTGCGATATAAGTGATATAGCATCAAATGCTGACGAAATAAACGAGATAGCTTCAAATCCATGCGAAACCCACGACGTAGCTTGAAATTAATGCGATGTGGAAGGTTTAGCTTCAAATCCATGCGAAACAAATGATTTAGCTACAAATACTTGCGATGTAAGTGATATAGCTTCAAATGCTGGCGAAAAAAACGAGTGGGCTTCAAATCTATGCGAAACACATGTTGTAGCATCAAATCAATGCGATGTATAAGGTTTAGCTTCAAATCCATGCGAAACAAATGATTTAGCATCAAATACTTGCGATATAAGTGATATAGCTTCAAATTCTGGCGAAATAATCGAGTTAGCTACAACTCCATGCGGAACCAATAATGTAGCTTCAGATCAATACGATGTTGAAGGTTTAACTTCAAAATCCATCTGTAGCAAGCGATTTAACTTCAAATACTTGCGATATAAGTTGTCTAGTATCAAATGCTGGCGAAATAATCGAGTTAGCTTCAAATCCGTGCGAAACACATGATGTAGCTTCAAATCAATGCGATGTAGGAGGTTTGGCTTGAAATGCATGCGAAACAAAGGATGTAGCTTCAAATCAATGCGATGTAGTAGGTTTGGCTTGAAATCCATGCGAAACGAAAGATTTATCTTCAAATACTTGCGATATAAGCGATATAGCATCAAATGCTGACGAAATAAACGAGATAGCTTCAAATCCATGCGAAACAAATGATTTAGCTACAAATACTTGCGATGTAAGTGATATAGCTTCAAATGCTGGCGAAAAAAACGAGTGGGCTTCAAATCTATGCGAAACACATGTTGTAGCATCAAATCAATGCGATGTATAAGGTTTAGCTTCAAATCCATGCGAAACAAATGATTTAGCATCAAATACTTGCGATATAAGTGATATAGCTTCAAATTCTGGCGAAATAATCGAGTTAGCTACAACTCCATGCGGAACAAATAATGTAGCTTCAGATCAATACGATGTTGAAGGTTTAACTTCAAAATCCATCTGTAGCAAGCGATTTAACTTCAAATACTTGCGATATAAGTTGTCTAGTATCAAATGCTGGCGAAATAATCGAGTTAGCTTCAAATCCATGCGAATCACATGATGTAGCTTCAAATCAGTGCTATGAAGAAGGTTTAGCTTCAAATGCATGCGAATCAAATGATTCAGATTCAAATACATGCGACATAAGTGATATAGCTTCAAATACTTGCGATATAAGTGATGTAGCTTCAAATGCTGACGAAATAAACGAGTTAGCTTCAAAGCCATCCGAAACACATGATGTAGCTTCAAATCAATGCGATGTAGAAGGTTCAGCTACAAATCCATGTGAAACAAATGATTTAGCTTCAAATACTTGCGATATAAGTGATATAGTTTCAAATTCTGGCGAAATAATCGAGTTAGCTTCAAATCCATGCGAATCACATGATGTAGCTTCAAATCAGTGCTATGAAGAAGGTTTAGCTTCAAATGGATGCGAATCAAATGATTCAGATTCAAATACATGCGACATAAGTGATATAGCTTCAAATACTTGCGATATAAGTGATGTAGCTTCAAATGCTGGCGAAATAAACGAGTTTTCTTCAAATCCATGCGAAACACATGATGTAGGTTCAAATCAAAGCGATGTAGAAGGATTGGTTTCAAATCCATGTTAAACAAATGATCTTGATTCAAATACTTGCGATATAAGTGACATAGCTTAAAATGCTGGCGAAATAAACATGTTAGCTCCAAATCCATGCGAAACACATGATGTAGCTTCAAATCAATGCGATGTAGATGGTTTAGAATCAAATCCATGCGAAACAAATGATTTAGCTTCAAATACTTGCGATATAAGTGATATAGCTTCAAATACTGGCGAAATAAACGAGTTGGTTTCAAATCCATGCGAAACACATGTTGTAGCATCAAATCAATGCGATGTAGAAGGTTTAGCTTCAAATCCATGCGAAAGAAATGCTTTAACTTCAAATACTTGCGATATAAGTGATATAGTTTCAAATTCTGGCGAAGTAAACGAGTTAGCTTCAAATCCATGAGGAACTCATGATGTAGCTTCAAATCAATGCGATGTAGAAGGTTTAGCTTCAAATCCATGCGAAACAAATGATTTAGCTTCACATACTTGCGATATAAGTGATATAGCTTAAAATGCTGGCGAAATAAACGAGTTGGCTTCAAATCCTTGCGAAACACATGTTGTAGCATCAAATCATTGCGATGTAGAAGGCTTAGCTTCAAATCCATGCGAAAGAAATGCTTTAACTTCAAATACTTGCGATATAAGTGATATAGTTTCAAATTCTGGCGAAATAAACGAGTTAGCTTCAAATCCATGCGGAACTCATGATGTAGCTTCAAATCAATGCCATGTATAAGGTTTAGCTTCAAATCCATGCGAAACAAATGATTTAGCTTCAAATACTTGCGTTATAAGTGATATAGTTTCAAATGCTGGCGAAATAAACGAGATAGCTTCAAATCCATGCGAAACCCACGATGTAGCTTCAAATTAATGCGATGTAGAAGGTTTAGCTTCAAATCCATGCGAAACAAATGATTTAGCTACAAATACTTGCGATACAAGTGATATAGCTTCAAATGCTGGCGAAATAAACGAGTTGGCTTCAAATCCATGCGAAACACATGATGTAGTTTCAAATCAATGCCATGTAGGAGGTTTGTCTTGAAATGCATGCGAAACAAAGGATGTAGCTTCAAATCAATGCGATGTAGAAGGTTTGGCTTGAAATCCATGCGAAACGAAAGGTTTATCTTCAAATACTTGCGATATAAGTGATATAGCATCAAATGCTGATGAAATAAACGAGATAGCTTCAAATCCATGCGAAACCCACGATGTAGCATCAAATTAATGCGATGTAGAAGGTTTAGCTTCAAATCCATGCGAAACAAATGATTTAGCTACAAATACTTGCGATATAAGTGATATAGCTTCAAATGCTGGCGAAATAAACGAGTTGGCTTCAAATCCATGCGAAACACATGTTGTAGCATCAAATCATTGCGATGTAGAAGGCTTAGCTTCAAATCCATGCGAAAGAAATGATTTAGCTACAAATACTTGCGATATAAGTGATGTAGCTTCAAATGTTGGCGAAATAATCGAGTTAGCATCAAATCCATGCGAAACCAACGATGTAGCTTCAAATTACTGCGATGTAGAAGGTTTAGCTTCAAGTCCATGCGAAACAAATGATTTAGCTACAAATACTTGCGATACAAGTGATATAGCTTCAAATGCTGGCGAAATAAACGAGTTTGATTCAAATCCAAGCGAAACACATGATGTAGCTTCAAATCAATGCGATGTAGGAGGTTTGGCTTGAAATGCATGCGAAACAAAGGATGTAGCTTCAAATCAATGCGATGTAGTAGGTTTGGCTTGAAATCCATGCGAAACGAAAGATTTATCTTCAAATACTTGCGATATAAGCGATATAGCATCAAATGCTGACGAAATAAACGAGATAGCTTCAAATCCATGCGAAACCCACGACGTAGCTTGAAATTAATGCGATGTGGAAGGTTTAGCTTCAAATCCATGCGAAACAAATGATTTAGCTACAAATACTTGCGATGTAAGTGATATAGCTTCAAATGCTGGCGAAAAAAACGAGTGGGCTTCAAATCTATGCGAAACACATGTTGTAGCATCAAATCAATGCGATGTATAAGGTTTAGCTTCAAATCCATGCGAAACAAATGATTTAGCATCAAATACTTGCGATATAAGTGATATAGCTTCAAATTCTGGCGAAATAATCGAGTTAGCTACAACTCCATGCGGAACCAATAATGTAGCTTCAGATCAATACGATGTTGAAGGTTTAACTTCAAAATCCATCTGTAGCAAGCGATTTAACTTCAAATACTTGCGATATAAGTTGTCTAGTATCAAATGCTGGCGAAATAATCGAGTTAGCTTCAAATCCGTGCGAAACACATGATGTAGCTTCAAATCAATGCGATGTAGGAGGTTTGGCTTGAAATGCATGCGAAACAAAGGATGTAGCTTCAAATCAATGCGATGTAGTAGGTTTGGCTTGAAATCCATGCGAAACGAAAGATTTATCTTCAAATACTTGCGATATAAGCGATATAGCATCAAATGCTGACGAAATAAACGAGATAGCTTCAAATCCATGCGAAACAAATGATTTAGCTACAAATACTTGCGATGTAAGTGATATAGCTTCAAATGCTGGCGAAAAAAACGAGTGGGCTTCAAATCTATGCGAAACACATGTTGTAGCATCAAATCAATGCGATGTATAAGGTTTAGCTTCAAATCCATGCGAAACAAATGATTTAGCATCAAATACTTGCGATATAAGTGATATAGCTTCAAATTCTGGCGAAATAATCGAGTTAGCTACAACTCCATGCGGAACAAATAATGTAGCTTCAGATCAATACGATGTTGAAGGTTTAACTTCAAAATCCATCTGTAGCAAGCGATTTAACTTCAAATACTTGCGATATAAGTTGTCTAGTATCAAATGCTGGCGAAATAATCGAGTTAGCTTCAAATCCATGCGAATCACATGATGTAGCTTCAAATCAGTGCTATGAAGAAGGTTTAGCTTCAAATGCATGCGAATCAAATGATTCAGATTCAAATACATGCGACATAAGTGATATAGCTTCAAATACTTGCGATATAAGTGATGTAGCTTCAAATGCTGACGAAATAAACGAGTTAGCTTCAAAGCCATCCGAAACACATGATGTAGCTTCAAATCAATGCGATGTAGAAGGTTCAGCTACAAATCCATGTGAAACAAATGATTTAGCTTCAAATACTTGCGATATAAGTGATATAGTTTCAAATTCTGGCGAAATAATCGAGTTAGCTTCAAATCCATGCGAATCACATGATGTAGCTTCAAATCAGTGCTATGAAGAAGGTTTAGCTTCAAATGGATGCGAATCAAATGATTCAGATTCAAATACATGCGACATAAGTGATATAGCTTCAAATACTTGCGATATAAGTGATGTAGCTTCAAATGCTGGCGAAATAAACGAGTTTTCTTCAAATCCATGCGAAACACATGATGTAGGTTCAAATCAAAGCGATGTAGAAGGATTGGTTTCAAATCCATGTTAAACAAATGATCTTGATTCAAATACTTGCGATATAAGTGACATAGCTTAAAATGCTGGCGAAATAAACATGTTAGCTCCAAATCCATGCGAAACACATGATGTAGCTTCAAATCAATGCGATGTAGATGGTTTAGAATCAAATCCATGCGAAACAAATGATTTAGCTTCAAATACTTGCGATATAAGTGATATAGCTTCAAATACTGGCGAAATAAACGAGTTGGTTTCAAATCCATGCGAAACACATGTTGTAGCATCAAATCAATGCGATGTAGAAGGTTTAGCTTCAAATCCATGCGAAAGAAATGCTTTAACTTCAAATACTTGCGATATAAGTGATATAGTTTCAAATTCTGGCGAAATAAACGAGTTAGCTTCAAATCCATGAGGAACTCATGATGTAGCTTCAAATCAATGCGATGTAGAAGGTTTAGCTTCAAATCCATGCGAAACAAATGATTTAGCTTCACATACTTGCGATATAAGTGATATAGCTTAAAATGCTGGCGAAATAAACGAGTTGGCTTCAAATCCTTGCGAAACACATGTTGTAGCATCAAATCATTGCGATGTAGAAGGCTTAGCTTCAAATCCATGCGAAAGAAATGCTTTAACTTCAAATACTTGCGATATAAGTGATATAGTTTCAAATTCTGGCGAAATAAACGAGTTAGCTTCAAATCCATGCGGAACTCATGATGTAGCTTCAAATCAATGCCATGTATAAGGTTTAGCTTCAAATCCATGCGAAACAAATGATTTAGCTTCAAATACTTGCGTTATAAGTGATATAGTTTCAAATGCTGGCGAAATAAACGAGATAGCTTCAAATCCATGCGAAACCCACGATGTAGCTTCAAATTAATGCGATGTAGAAGGTTTAGCTTCAAATCCATGCGAAACAAATGATTTAGCTACAAATACTTGCGATACAAGTGATATAGCTTCAAATGCTGGCGAAATAAACGAGTTGGCTTCAAATCCATGCGAAACACATGATGTAGTTTCAAATCAATGCCATGTAGGAGGTTTGTCTTGAAATGCATGCGAAACAAAGGATGTAGCTTCAAATCAATGCGATGTAGAAGGTTTGGCTTGAAATCCATGCGAAACGAAAGGTTTATCTTCAAATACTTGCGATATAAGTGATATAGCATCAAATGCTGATGAAATAAACGAGATAGCTTCAAATCCATGCGAAACCCACGATGTAGCTTCAAATTAATGCGATGTAGAAGGTTAAGCTTCAAATCCATGCGAAACAAATGATTTAGCTACAAATACTTGCGATATAAGTGATATAGCTTCAAATGCTGGCGAAATAAACGAGTTGGCTTCAAATCCATGCGAAACACATGTTGTAGCATCAAATCATTGCGATGTAGAAGGCTTAGCTTCAAATCCATGCGAAAGAAATGCTTTAGCTTCAAATACTTGCGATATAAGTGATGTAGCTTCAAATGCAGGCCAAATAAACGAGTTAGCTTCAAATCCATGCGGAACACATGATGTAGATTCAAATCAATGCTATGTAGAAGGTTCAGCTACAAATCCATGCGAAACAAATGATTTAGCTACAAATACTTGCGATATAAGTGATATAGCATCAAATGCTGATGAAATAAACGAGATAGCTTCAAATCCATGCGAAACCCACGATGTAGCTTCAAATTAATGCGATGTAGAAGGTTTAGCTTCAAATCCATGCGATACAAATGATTTAGCTACAAATACTTGCGATATAAGTGATATAGCTTCAAATGCTGGCGAAATAAACGAGTTGGCTTCAAATCCATGCGAAACACATGTTGTAGCATCAAATCATTGCGATGTAGAAGGCTTAGCTTCAAATCCATGCGAAAGAAATGCTTTAGCTTCAAATACTTGCGATATAAGTGATGTAGCTTCAAATGCAGGCCAAATAAACGAGTTAGCTTCAAATCCATGCGGAACACATGATGTAGATTCAAATCAATGCTATGTAGAAGGTTCAGCTACAAATCCATGCGAAACAAATGATTTAGCTACAAATACTTGCGATATAAGTGATATAGCTTCAAATGCTGGCGAAATAAATGAGTTGGCTTCAAATCCATGCGAAACACATGTTGTAGCATCAAATCAATGCGATGTAGAAGGTTTAGCTTCAAATCCATGGGAAAGAAATGCTTTAACTTCAAATACTTGCGATATAAGTGATATAGCTTCAAATGCTGGCGAAATAAACGAGTTGGCTTCAAATCCTTGCGGAACACATGTTGTAGCATCAAATCATTGCGATGTAGAAGGCTTAGCTTCAAATCCATGCCAAAGAAATGCTTTAGCTTCAAATACTTGCGATATAAGTGATATAGCTTCAAATGCTGACGAAATAAACGAGATAGCTTCAAACCCATGCGAAAACCACGATGTAGCTTGAAATTAATGCGATGTGGAAGGTTTAGCTTCAAATCCATGCGAAACCCACGATGTAGCTTCAAATTAGTGCGATGTAGAAGGTTTAGCTTCAAACCCATGCGGAACAAATGATTTAGCTACAAATACTTGCGATACAAGTGATATAGCTTCAAATGCTGGCGAAATAAACGTGTTGACTTCAAATCCATGCGAAACACATGTTGTAGCATCAAATCATTGCGATGTAGAAGGCTTAGCTTCAAATCCATGCGAAAGAAATGCTTTAGCTTCAAATACTTGCGATATAAGTGATGTAGCTTCAAATGCAGGCGAATAAACGAGTTTGCTTCAAATCCATGCGAAACACATGATGTAGCTTCAAATCAAAACGATGAAGATGGTTTAGAATCAAATCCATGCCAAACAAATGATTTAGCTACAAATACGTGCGATATAAGTGATATAGCTTAAAATGCTGGCGAAATAAACGAGTTGGCTTCAAATCCATGCGGAACACATGTTGTAGCATCAAATCATTGCGATGTAGAAGGCTTAGCTTCAAATCCATGCGAAAGAAATGCTTTAGCTTCAAATACTTGCGATATAAGTGATGTAGCTTCAAATGCAGGCGAATAAACGAGTTTGCTTCAAATCCGTGCGAAACACATGTTTTTGCATCAAATCAAAGCGATGTAGAAGGTTTAGCTTCAAATCCATGCGAAAGAAATGCTTTAGCTTCAAATACTTGCGATATAAGTGATGTAGCTTCAAATGCAGGCGAATAAACGAGTTTGCTTCAAATCCGTGCGAAACACATGTTTTTGCATCAAATCAAAGCGATGTAGAAGGTTTAGCTTCAAATCCATGCGAAAGAAATGCTTTAGCTTCAAATACTTGCGATATAAGTGATGTAGCTTCAAATGCAGGCGAATAATCGAGTTCGCTTCAAAGCCATGCGAAACACATGATGTAGCTTCAAATCAATGCGATGTAGAAGGTTCAGCTACAAATCCATGTAAAACAAATGATTTAGCTTCAAATACTTGCGATATAAGTGATATAGTTTCAAATTCTGGCGAAAAAATCGAGTTAGCTTCAAATCCATACGGAACACATGATGTAGCTTCAAATCAATGCGAGGTAGAAGGTTTTGCGTGAAATCCATGCGAAACAAATGACTTAGCTTCAACTACTTGCGATATAAGTGATATAACTTCAAATGGTGGCGAAATAAACGAGATAGCTTCAAAGCCATGCGAAACACATGATGTAGCTTCAAATCAATGCTATGTAGAAGGTTCAGCTACAAATCCATGTGAAACAAATGATTTAGCTTCAAATACTTGCGATATAAGTGATATAGTTTCAAATTCTGGCGAAATAATCGAGTTAGCTTCAAATCCATACGGAACACATGTTGTAGCTTCAAATCAATGCGAGGTAGAAGGTTTTGCGTGAAATCCATGCGAAACAAATGACTTAGCTTCAACTACTTGCGATATAAGTGATATAACTTCAAATGGTGGCGAAATAAACGAGATAGCTTCAAAGCCATGCGAAACACATGATGTAGCTTCAAATCAATGCTATGTAGAAGGTTCAGCTACAAATCCATGTGAAACAAATGATTTAGCTTCAAATACTTGCGATATAAGTGATATAGTTTCAAATTCTGGCGAAATAATCGAGTTAGCTTCAAATCCATACGGAACACATGTTGTAGCTTCAAATCAATGCGAGGTAGAAGGTTTTGCGTGAAATCCATGCGAAACAAATGACTTAGCTTCAACTACTTGCGATATAAGTGATATAACTTCAAATGGTGGCGAAATAAACGAGATAGCTTCAAATCCATGCGAAACCCACGATGTAGCTTCAAATTAATGCGATGTAGAAGGTTTTGCTACAAATTCATGCGAAACAAATGATTTAGCTACAAATACTTGCGATATAAGTGATATTGCTTCAAATGCAGGCGAAACGAACGCTTTAGCTTCAAATCCATGCGAAACAAATGATTTAGCTTCAAATACTTGCGATGTAAGTGATATAGCTCCAATTGTAGGCGAAACGAACGCTTTTGCATCAAATCCATGCGAATAACATAATTTAGCTTCAAATTCATGTGAAACACATGGTTTAGCTTCAAATTCATGCGAAACAAATGATGTAGGTTCAAATCAAAGCGATGTAGAAGAATTGGTTTCAAATCCATGTTAAACAAATGATCTTGATTCAAATACTTGCGATATAAGTGACATAGCTTCAAATGCTGGCGAAATAAACATGTTAGCTCCAAATCCATGCGAAACACATGATGTAGCTTCAAATCAATGCGATGTAGATGGTTTAGAATCAAATCCATGTGAAACAAATGATTTAGCTTCAAATACTTGCGATATAAGTGATATAGCTTCAAATGCTGACGAAATAAACGAGTTAGCTTCAAAGCCATGCGAAACACATGATGTAGCTTCAAATCAATGCGATGTAGAAGGTTCAGCTACAAATCCATGTGAAACAAATGATTTAGCTTCAAATACTTGCGATATAAGTGATATAGTTTCAAATTCTGGCGAAATAATCGAGTTAGCTTCAAATCCATACGGAACACATGATGTAGCTTCAAATCAATGCGAGGTAGAAGGTTTTGCGTGAAATCCATGCGAAACAAATGACTTAGCTTCAACTACTTGCGATATAAGTGATATAACTTCAAATGCTGGCGAAATAAACGAGATAGCTTCAAATCCATGCGAAACCCACGATGTAGCTTCAAATTAATGCGATGTAGAAGGTTTAGCTACAAATTCATGCGAAACAAATGATTTAGCTACAAATACTTGCGATATAAGTGACATAGCTTCAAATGCTGGCGAAATAATCGAGTTAGCATCAAATCCATGCGAATCACATGATGCAGCTTCAAATCACTGCTATGTAGAAGGTTTAGCTTCAAATGCATGCGAATCAAATGATTCAGATTCAAATACATGCGACATAAGTGATATAGCTTCAAATACTTGCGGTATAAGTGATGTAGCTTCAAATGCTGGCGAAATAAACGAGTTTTCTTCAAATCCATGCGAAACACATGATGTAGGTTCAAATCAAAGCGATGTAGAAGGATAGGTTTCAAATCCATGTTAAAGAAATGATCTTGATTCAAATACTTGCGATATAAGTGACATAGCTTCAAATGCTGGCGAAATAAACATGTTAGCTCCAAATCCATGCGAATCACTTGATGTAGCTTCAAGTCAGTGCTATGAAGAAGGTTTAGCTTCAAATGCATGCGAATCAAATGATTTAGCTTCAAATACATGCGACATAAGTGATATAGCTTCAAATACTTGCGATATGTGATGTAGCTTCAAATGCTGACGAAATAAACGAGTTTTCTTCAAATCCATGCGAAACACATGATGTAGGTTCAAATCAAAGCGATGTAGAAGGATTAGTTTCAAATCCATGTTAAACAAATGATTTTGATTCAAATACTTGTGATTTAAGTGATATAGCTTCAAATGCAGGCGAAATAAACGATTTAGATTCAAGTCCATGCGGAACACATGATGTAGCTTCAAATCAATGCAATGTGTAAGGTTTAGCTTCAAATCAATGCGATGTATAAGGTTTTGCTTCAAATCCATGCGAAACAAATGATTTAGCTTCAAATACTTACGATATAAGTGATATAGCTTCAAATGCTGGAGAAATAACCGAGTTAGCTTGAAATGCATGCGAAACGCATGATGTAGGTTCAAATCAAAGCGATGTGCAAGGTTTAGCTTCAAATCAATGCGATGTATAAGGTTTAGCTTCAAATCCATGCGAAACAAATGATTTAGCTACAAATACTTGCGATATAACTGATATAGCTCCAAATGCTGTCGAAATAAACGAGTTAGCTCCAAATCCATGCGTAACACATGATGTAGCATCGAAACAATGCGATGTAGATCGTTTAGAATCAAATCCATGCGAAACAAATGATTTAGCTTCAAATACTTGCGATGTAAGTGATATTGCTTCAAATGCAGGCGAAATAAACGATTTAGATTCAAGTCCATGCGGAACACATGATGTAGCTTCAAATCAATGCAATGTGTAAGGTTTAGCTTCAAATCAATGCGATGTAGATGGTTTAGAAACAAATCCATGCGAAAAAAATGATTTAGTTTCAAATACTTGCGATATAAGTGATATAGCTCCAAATGCTGGCGAAAAAACGAGTCAGCTCCAAATCCATGCGAAACACATGATGTAGCATCGAAACAATGCGATCTAGATCGTTTAGAATCAAATCCATGCGAAACAAATGATTTAGCTTCAAATACTTGCGATATAAGTGATATTGCTTCAAATGCAGGCGAAATAAACGATTTAGATTCAAGTCCATGCGGAACACATGATGTAGCTTCAAATCAATGCAATGTGTAAGGTTTAGCTTCAAATCAATGCGATGTATAAGGTTTAGCTTCAAATCCATGCGAAACAAATGATTTATCTTCAAATACTTGCGATATAAGTGATATAGCTTCAAATTCTGGCGAAATAATCGAGTAAGCTTCAACTCCATGCGAAACCAATGATGTAGCATGATATCAATGCGATGTTGAAGGTTTAACTTCAAATCCATGTGTAGCAAGCGATTTAACTTCAAATACTTGCGATATAAGTTGTCTAGCGTCAAATGCTGGCGAAATAATCGAGTTAGCTTCAAATCCATGCTAATCACATGACGTAGCTTCAAATCAATGCTATGTAGAAGGTTTATCTTCAAATCCATGCGATTCAAATGATTTAGCTTCAAATACTTGCGATATAAGTGATATAGCTTCAAATGCTGGCGAAATAAGCGAGATATCTTCAAATCCAAGCGAAACCCACGATGTAGCTTCAAATCAATGCGATGTAGAAGGTTTTGCTTCAAATCCATGCGAAAGAAATGCTTTAGCTTCAAATACTTGCGATATAAGTGATGTAGTTTCAAATACAGGCGAAATAAACGAGTTGGCTTCAAATCCATGCGGAACACATGATGTAGTTTCAAATCAATGCGATGTATAAGGTTTAGCTTCAAATCCATGCGAAACAAATGATTTAGCTTGAAATACTTGCGATATAAGTGATATAGCTTCAAATGCTGGCGAAATAAACGAGTTAGCTACAAATCCATACGAAACACATGATGTAGTTTCAAATCAATGCGATGTAGAAGGTTCAGCTACAAATCCATGCGAATCAAATGATTTAGTTTCTACTACTTGCGATATAAGTGAAATAGTTTCAAATGCTGGCGAAATAATCGAGTTAGCTTCAAATCCACGCGGAACACATGATGTAGCTTCAAATCAATGCGATGTATACGGTTTAGCTTCAAATCCATGCGAAACAAATGATTTAGCTTCACATACTTGCGATATAAGTGATATAGCTTCAAATTCTGGCGAAATAATCGAGTTAGCTTCAAATCCATTCGAATACCAATGATGTAGCTTCAAATCAATGCAATGTGTAAGGTTTAGCTTCAAATCAATGCGATGTATAAGGTTTAGCTTCAAATCCATGCGAATCAAATGATTTAGCTTCAAATACTTGCGACATAAGTGATATAGCTTCAAATACAGGCGAAATAAACGAGATAGCTTAAAATCCATGCGAAACCCACGATGTAGCTTCAAATAAATGCGATGTAGAAGGTTTGGCTTGAAATTCATGCGAAAGAGATGTTTTAGCTTCAAATACTTGCGATCTAAGTGATATAGCTTCAAATGCTGGCGAAATAAACGAGATAGCTTCAAATCCATGCTAAACCCACGATGTAGATTCAAATTAATGCGATGTAGAAGGTTTAGCTTAAAATCCATGCGAAAAAAATGATTTAGATTCAAATACTTGCGATATAAGTGATATAGCTTCAAATGCTGGCGAATTAACCGAGTTAGCATCAAATGCATGCGAAACACATGATGTAGCTTCAAATCAATGCGATGTATAATATTTAGCTTCAAATCCATGCGAAACAAATGATTTAGATTCAAATACTTGTCAAAGAAAGGAGTTAGCTTCAAATTCATGCGAAACACATGATGTAGTTTCAAATCAATGCGATGTATAAGGTTTAGCTTCAAATCCATGCGAAACAAATGATTTAGCTTGAAATACTTGCGATATAAGTGATATAGCTTCAAATGCTGGCGAAATAAACGAGTTAGCTACAAATCCATACGAAACACATGATGTAGTTTCAAATCAATGCGATGTAGAAGGTTCAGCTTCAAACCCATGCGAAAGAAATGCTTCAGCTTCAAATATTTGCGATATAAGTGATGTAGCTTCAAATGCAGGCGAAATAAACGAGTTAGCTTCAAATCCATGCGGAACACATGATATATCTTCAAATCAATGCGATGTATAAGGTTTAGCTTCAACTCCATGCGAAACAAATGATTTAGCTTCAAATACTTGCGATATAAGTGATATAGCTTCAAATGCTGGCGAAATAAACGAGTTAGCTACAAATCCATACGAAACACATGATGTAGTTTCAAATCAATGCGATGTAGAAGGTTCAGCTACAAATCCATGCGAATCAAATGATTTAGCTCCAACTACTTGCGATATAAGTGAAATAGTTTCAAATGCTGGCGAAATAATCGAGTTAGCTTCAAATCCACGCGGAACACATGATGTAGCTTCAAATCAATGCGATGTATACGGTTTAGCTTCAAATCCATGCGAAACAAATGATTTAGCTTCAAATACTTGCGATATAAGTGATATAGCTTCAAATTCTGGCGAAATAATCGAGTTAGCTTCAAATCCATTCGAATACCAATGATGTAGCTTCATATCAATGTGATGTTGAAGGTTTAACTTCAAATCCATGTGTAGCAAGCGATTTAACTTCAAATACATGCGATATAAGTTGTCTAGCGTCAATTGCTGGCGAAATAATCGATTTAGCTTCAAATCCATGCGAATCACATGACGTAGCTTCAAATCAATGCTATGTAGAAGGTTTATCTTCAAATCCATGCGAATCAAATGAGTTAGCTTCAAATACTTGCGATATAAGTGATATGGTTTCAAATTCTGGCGAAATAACCGAGTTAGCTTCAAATCCATGCGGAACACATGATGTAGCTCCAAATCAATGCGATGTAGAAGGTTTGGCTTGAAATCCATGCGAAACAAATGATTTAGCTACAAATACTTGCGATATAAGTGATATAGTTTCAAATGCTGGCGAAATAAACGAGATAGCTTCAAATCCATGCTAAACCCACGATGTAGATTCAAATTAATGCGATGTAGAAGGTTTAGCTTCAAATGCATGCGAAAGAAATGATTTAGCTACAAATACTTGCGATATAAGTGATGTAGCTTCAAATGCTGGCGAAATAAACGAGTTAGCTGCAAATCCATGCGAATCACATGACGTAGCATCAAATCAATGCGATGTAGAAGGTTTAGCTTCAAACCCATGCGAAAGAAATGCTTCAGCTTCAAATATTTGCGATATAAGTGATGTAGCTTCAAATGCAGGCGAAATAAACGAGTTAGCTTCCAATCCATGTGGAACACATGATGTAGCTTCAAATCAATGCGACGTAGATGATTTAGAATCAAATGCATGCGAAACAATTGATTTAGCTACAAATACGTGCGTTATAAGTGATATAGCTTCAAATGCTCGCGAAATAAACGAGTTGGCTTCAATCCATGCTAAACCCACGATGTAGATTCAAATTAATGCGATGTAGAAGGTTTATCTTCAAAGCCATGCGTATCAAATGATTTAGCTTCAAATACTTGCGATATAAGTGATATAGCTTCAAATGCTGGAGAAATAACCGAGTTAGCTTGAAATGCATGCGAAACGCATGATGTAGGTTCAGATCAAAGCGATGTGCAAGGTTTAGCTTCAAATCAATGCGATGTATAATGTTTAGCTTCAAATCCATGCGAAACAAATGATTTAGCTACAAATACTTGCGATATAACCGATATAGCTCCAAATGCTGGCGAAATAAACGAGTTAGCTCCAAATCCATGCGAAACACATGATGTAGCATCGAAACAATGCGATGTAGATCGTTTAGAATCAAATCCATGCGAAACAAATGATTTAGCTTCAAATACTTGCGATATAAGTGATATTGCTTCAAATGCAGGCGAAATAAACGATTTAGATTCAAGTCCATGCGGAACACATGATGTAGCTTCAAATCAATGCAATGTGTAAGGTTTAGCTTCAAATCCATGCGAAACAAATGATTTATCTTCAAATACTTGCGATATAAGTGATATAGCTTCAAATTCTGGCGAAATAATCGAGTAAGCTTCAACTCCATGCGAAACCAATGATGTAGCATGATATCAATGCGATGTTGAGGGTTTAACTTCAAATCCATGTGTAGCAAGCGTTTTAACTTCAAATACTTGCGATATAAGTTGTCTAGCGTCAAATGCTGGCGAAATAATCGCGTTAGCTTCAAATCCATGCGAATCACATGACGTAGCTTCAAATCAATGCTATGTAGAAGGTTTTGCTTCAAATCCATGCGAAAGAAATGCTTTAGCTACAAATACTTGCGATATAAGTGATGTAGCTTCAAATACAGGCGAAATAAACGAGTTGGCTTCAAATCCATGCGGAACACATGCTGTAGCTTCAAATCAATGCGATGTAGAAGGTTTGGCTTGAAATCCATGCGAAACAAATGATTTAGCTACAAATACTTGCGATATAAGTGATATAGCTTCAAATGCTGGCGAAATAAACGAGATAGCTTCAAATCCATGCGAAACCCACGATGTAGCTTCAAATTAATGCGATGTAGAAGGATTAGCTTCAAATCCATGCGAAAGAAGTGATTTAGCTACAAATACTTGCGATATAAGTGATGTAGCTTCAAATGTTGGCGAAATAATCGAGTCAGCTCCAAATCCATGCGAAACACATGATGTAGCATCGAAACAATGCGATGTAGATCGTTTAGAATCAAATCCATGCGAAACAAATGATTTAGCTTCAAATACTTGCGATATAAGTGATATTGCTTCAAATGCAGGCAAAACAAACGCTTTAGCTTCAAATCCATTTGAATCACATAATTTAGCTTCAAATTCATGCGAAACACATGGTTTAGCTTCAAATTCATGCGAAACAAATGATTTAGCTTCAAATACTTTCGATATAAGTGATATAGCTCCAAATGCTGGCGAAATAAACGAGTTGGCTTCAAATCAATGCGAAACACATGATGTAGCTTCAAATCAATGCGATGTATAAGGTTTAGCTTCAAATCCATGCGAAACAAATGATTTATCTTCAAATACTTGCGATATAAGTGATATAGCTTCAAATTCTGGCGAAATAATCGAGTAAGCTTCAACTCCATGCGAAACCAATGATGTAGCATGATATCAATGCGATGTTGAAGGTTTAACTTCAAATCCATGTGTAGCAAGCGATTTAACTTCAAATACTTGCGATATAAGTTGTCTAGCGTCAAATGCTGGCGAAATAATCGAGTTAGCTTCAAATCCATGCTAATCACATGACGTAGCTTCAAATCAATGCTATGTAGAAGGTTTCTCTTCAAATCCATGCGAATCAAATGATTTAGCTTCAAATACTTGCGATATAAGTGATATAGCTTCAAATGCTGGCGAAATAAGCGAGATATCTTCAAATTCAAGCGAAACCCACGATGTAGCTTCAAATCAATGCGATGTAGAAGGTTTTGCTTCAAATCCATGCGAAAGAAATGCTTTAGCTTCAAATACTTGCGATATAAGTGATGTAGCTTCAAATACAGGCAAAATAAACGAGTTGGCTTCAAATCCATGCGGAACACATGATGTAGCTTCAAATCAATGCGATGTAGAAGGTTTGGCTTGAAATCCATGCGAAACAAATGATTTAGCTACAAATACTTGCGATATAAGTGATATAGCTTCAAATGCTGGCGAAATAAACGAGATAGCTTCAAATCCATGCGAAACCCACGATGTAGCTTCAAATTAATGCGGTGTAGAAGGTTTAGCTTCAAATCCATGCGAAAGAAATGATTTAGCTACAAATACTTGCGATATAAGTGATGTAGCTTCAAATGTTGGCGAAATAATCGAGTTAGCTTCCAATCCATGTGAAACACATGATGTAGTTTCAAATCAATGCGACGTATAAGGTTTAGCTTCAAATCCATGCGAAACAAATGATTTAGCTTGAAATACTTGCGATATAAGTGATATAGCTTCAAATGCTGGCGAAATAAACGAGTTAGCTACAAATCCATACGAAACACATGATGTAGTTTCAAATCAATGCGATGTAGAAGGTTCAGCTACAAATCCATGCGAAACAAATGATTTAGCTTCAAATACTTGCGATATAAGTGATATTGCTTCAAATGCAGGCGAAATAAACGATTTAGATTCAAGTCCATGCGGAACACATGATGTATCTTCAAATCAATGCAATGTGTAAGGTTTAGCTTCAAATCCATGCGAAACAAATGATTTATCTTCAAATACTTGCGATATAAGTGATATAGCTTCAAATTCTGGCGAAATAATCGAGTAAGCTTCAACTCCATGCGAAACCAATGATGTAGCATGATATCAATGCGATGTTGAAGGTTTAACTTCAAATCCATGTGTAGCAAGCGATTTAACTTCAAATACTTGCGATATAAGTTGTCTAGCGTCAAATGCTGGCGAAATAATCGCGTTAGCTTCAAATCCATGCGAATCACATGACGTAGCTTCAAATCAATGCGATGTAGAAGGTTTTGCTTCAAATCCATGCGAAAGAAATGCTTTAGCTTCAAATACTTGCGATATAAGTGATGTAGCTTCAAATACAGGCAAAATAAACGAGTTGGCTTCAAATCCATGCGGAACACATGATGTAGCTTCAAATCAATGCGATGTAGAAGGTTTGGCTTGAAATCCATGCGAAACAAATGATTTAGCTACAAATACTTGCGATATAAGTGATATAGCTTCAAATGCTGGCGAAATAAACGAGATAGCTTCAAATCCATGCGAAACCCACGATGTAGCTTCAAATTAATGCGATGTAGAAGGATTAGCTTCAAATCCATGCGAAAGAAATGATTTAGCTACAAATACTTGCGATATAAGTGATGTAGCTTCAAATGTTGGCGAAATAATCGAGTTAGCTTCCAATCCATGTGAAACACATGATGTAGTTTCAAATCAATGCGATGTATAAGGTTTAGCTTCAAATCCATGCGAAACAAATGATTTAGCTTGAAATACTTGCGATATAAGTGATATAGCTTCAAATGCTGACGAAATAAACGAGTTAGCTACAAATCCATACGAAACACATGATGTAGTTTCAAATCAATGCGATGTAGAAGGTTCAGCTACAAATCCATGTGAAACAAATCATTTAACTTCAACTACTTGCGATATAAGTGATATAGCTTCAAATTCTGGCGAAATAATCGAGTTAGCTTCAATTCCATGCGAAACCAATGATGTAGCTTCAAATCAATGCGATGGTGAAGGTTTAACTTCAAATCCGTGTGTAGCAAGCGATTTAACATCAAATACTTGCGATATAAGTGATATAGCTCCACATGCTGGCGAAAAAACGAGTCAGCTCCAAATCCATGCGAAACACATGATGTAGCATCGAAACAATGCGATGTAGATCGTTTAGAATCAAATCCATGCGAAACAAATGATTTAGCTTCAAATACTTGCGATATAAGTGATATTGCTTCAAATGCAGGCAAAACAAACGCGTTAGCTTCAAATCCATGCGAATCACATAATTTAGCTTCAAATTCATGCGAAACACATGGTTTAGCTTCAAATTCATGCGAAACAAATGATTTAGCTTCAAATACTTGCGATATAAGTGATATAGCTCCAAATGCTGGCGAAATAAACGAGTTGGCTTCAAATCAATGCGAAACACATGATGTAGCTTCAAATCAATGCGATGTATAAGGTTTAGCTTCAAATCCATGCGAAACAAATGATTTATCTTCAAATACTTGCGATATAAGTGATATAGCTTCAAATTCTGGCGAAATAATCGAGTAAGCTTCAACTCCATGCGAAACCAATGATGTAGCATGATATCAATGCGATGTTGAAGGTTTAACTTCAAATCCATGTGTAGCAAGCGATTTAACTTCAAATACTTGCGATATAAGTTGTCTAGCGTCAAATGCTGGCGAAATAATCGAGTTAGCTTCAAATCCATGCGAATCACATGACGTAGCTTCAAATCAATGCTATGTAGAAGGTTTCTCTTCAAATCCATGCGAATCAAATGATTTAGCTTCAAATACTTGCGATATAAGTGATATAGCTTCAAATGCTGGCGAAATAAGCGAGATATCTTCAAATTCAAGCTAAACCCACGATGTAGCTTCAAATCAATGCGATGTAGAAGGTTTTGCTTCAAATCCATGCGAAAGAAATGCTTTAGCTTCAAATACTTGCGATATAAGTGATGTAGCTTCAAATACAGGCGAAATAAACGAGTTGGCTTCAAATCCATGCGGAACGCATGATGTAGCTTCAAATCAATGCGATGTAGAAGGTTTGGCTTGAAATCCATGCGAAACAAATGATTTAGCTACAAGTACTTGCGATATAAGTGATATAGCTTCAAATGCTGGCGAAATAAACGAGATAGCTTCAAATCCATGCGAAACCCACGATGTAGCTTCAAATTAATGCGGTGTAGAAGGTTTAGCTTCAAATCCATGCGAAAGAAATGATTTAGCTACAAATACTTGCGATATAAGTGATGTAGCTTCAAATGTTGGCGAAATAATCGAGTTAGCTTCCAATCCATGTGAAACACATGATGTAGTTTCAAATCAATGCGATGTATAAGGTTTAGCTTCAAATCCATGCGAAACAAATGATTTAGCTTGAAATACTTGCGATATAAGTGATATAGCTTCAAATGCTGGCGAAATAAACGAGTTAGCTACAAATCCATACGAAACACATGATGTAGTTTCAAATCAATGCGATGTAGAAGGTTCAGCTACAAATCCATGCGAATCAAATGATTTAGCTTCAACTACTTGCGATATAAGTGAAATAGTTTCAAATGCTGGCGAAATAATCGAGTTAGCTTCAAATCCACGCGGAACACATGATGTAGCTTCAAATCAATGCGATGTATACGGTTTAGCTTCAAATCTATGCGAAACAAATGATTTAGCTTCAAATACTTGCGATATAAGTGATATAGCTTCAAATTCTGGCGAAATAATCGAGTTAGCTTCAAATCCATTCGAATACCAATGATGTAGCTTCATATCAATGCGATGTTGAAGGTTTAACTTCAAATCCATGTGTAGCAAGCGATTTAACTTCAAATACATGCGATATAAGTTGTCTAGCGTCAATTGCTGGCGAAATAATCGAGTTAGCTTCAAATCCATGCGAATCACATGACGTAGCTTCAAATCAATGCTATGTAGAAGGTTTATCTTCAAATCCATGCGAATCAAATGATTTAGCTTCAAATACATGCGATATACGTGATATGGTTTCAAATTCTGGCGAAATAACCGAGTTAGCTTCAAATCCATGCGGAACACATGATGTACCTCCAAATCAATGCGATGTAGAAGGTTTGGCTTGAAATCCATGCGAAACAAATGATTTAGCTACAAATACTTGCGATATAAGTGATATAGCTTCAAATGCTGGCGAAATAAACGAGATAGCTTCAAATCCATGCGAAACCCACGATGTAGCTTCAAATTAATGCGGTGTAGAAGGTTTAGCTTCAAATCCATGCGAAAGAAATGATTTAGCTACAAATACTTGCGATATAAGTGATGTAGCTTCAAATGTTGGCGAAATAATCGAGTTAGCTTCCAATCCATGTGAAACACATGATGTAGTTTCAAATCAATGCGATGTATAAGGTTTAGCTTCAAATCCATGCGAAACAAATGATTTAGCTTGAAATACTTGCGATATAAGTGATATAGCTTCAAATGCTGGCGAAATAAACGAGTTAGCTCCAAATCCATGCGAAACACATGATGTAGCATCGAAACAATGCGATGTAGATCGTTTAGAATCAAATCCATGCGAAACAAATGATTTAGCTTCAAATACTTGCGATATAAGTGATATTGCTTCAAATGCAGGCGAAATAAACGATTTAGATTCAAGTCCATGCGGAACACATGATGTATCTTCAAATAAATGCAATGTGTAAGGTTTAGCTTCAAATCCATGCGAAACAAATGATTTATCTTCAAATACTTGCGATATAAGTGATATAGCTTCAAATTCTGGCGAAATAATCGAGTAAGCTTCAACTCCATGCGAAACCAATGATGTAGCATGATATCAATGCGATGTTGAAGGTTTAACTTCAAATCCATGTGTAGCAAGCGATTTAACTTCAAATACTTGCGATATAAGTTGTCTAGCGTCAAATGCTGGCGAAATAATCGCGTTAGCTTCAAATCCATGCGAATCACATGACGTAGCATCAAATCAATGCTATGTAGAAGGTTTATCTTCAAATCCATGCGAATCAAATGATTTAGCTTCAAATACTTGCGATATAAGTGATATAGCTTCAAATGCTGGCGAAATAAACGAGATATCTTCAAATCCAAGCGAAACCCACGATGTAGCTTCAAATCAATGCGATGTAGAAGGTTTTGCTTCAAATCCATGCGAAAGAAATGCTTTAGCTTCAAATACTTGCGATATAAGTGATGTAGCTTCAAATACAGGCGAAATAAACGAGTTGGCTTCAAATCCATGCGGAACACATGCTGTAGCTTCAAATCAATGCGATGTAGAAGGTTTGGCTTGAAATCCATGCGAAACAAATGATTTAGCTACAAATACTTGCGATATAAGTGATATAGCTTCAAATGCTGGCGAAATAAACGAGATAGCTTCAAATCCATGCGAAACCCACGATGTAGCTTCAAATTAATGCGATGTAGAAGGATTAGCTTCAAATCCATGCGAAAGAAATGATTTAGCTACAAATACTTGCGATATAAGTGATGTAGCTTCAAATGTTGGCGAAATAATCGAGTTAGCTTCCAATCCATGTGAAACACATGATGTAGTTTCAAATCAATGCGATGTATAAGGTTTAGCTTCAAATCCATGCGAAACAAATGATTTAGCTTGAAATACTTGCGATATAAGTGATATAGCTTCAAATGCTGGCGAAATAAACGAGTTAGCTACAAATCCATACGAAACACATGATGTAGTTTCAAATCAATGCGATGTAGAAGGTTCAGCTACAAATCCATGTGAAACAAATCATTTAACTTCAACTACTTGCGATATAAGTGATATAGCTTCAAATTCTGGCGAAATAATCGAGTTAGCTTCAATTCCATGCGAAACCAATGATGTAGCTTCAAATCAATGCGATGATGAAGGTTTAACTTCAAATCCGTGTGTAGCAAGCGATTTAACATCAAATACTTGCGATATAAGTGATATAGCTCCAAATGCTGGCGAAAAAACGAGTCAGCTCCAAATCCATGCGAAACACATGATGTAGCATCGAAACAATGCGATGTAGATCGTTTAGAATCAAATCCATGCGAAACAAATGATTTAGCTTCAAATACTTGCGATATAAGTGATATTGCTTCAAATGCAGGCAAAACAAACGCTTTAGCTTCAAATCCATGCGAATCACATAATTTAGCTTCAAATTCATGCGAAACACATGGTTTAGCTTCAAATACATGCGAAACAAATGATTTAGCTTCAAATACTTGCGATATAAGTGATATAGCTTCAAATGCTGGCGAAATAAACGAGTTAGCTACAAATCCATACGAAACACATGATGTAGTTTCAAATCAATGCGATGTAGAAGGTTCAGCTACAAATCCATGCGAATCAAATGATTTAGCTTCAACTACTTGCGATATAAGTGAAATAGTTTCAAATGCTGGCGAAATAATCGAGTTAGCTTCAAATCCACGCGGAACACATGATGTAGCTTCAAATCAATGCGATGTATACGGTTTAGCTTCAAATCTATGCGAAACAAATGATTTAGCTTCAAATACGTGCGATATAAGTGATATAGCTTCAAATTCTGGCGAAATAATCGAGTTAGCTTCAAATCCATTCGAATACCAATGATGTAGCTTCATATCAATGCGATGTTGAAGGTTTAACTTCAAATCCATGTGTAGCAAGCGATTTAACTTCAAATACATGCGATATAAGTTGTCTAGCGTCAATTGCTGGCGAAATAATCGAGTTAGCTTCAAATCCATGCGAATCACATGACGTAGCTTCAAATCAATGCTATGTAGAAGGTTTATCTTCAAATCCATGCGAATCAAATGATTTAGCTTCAAATACTTGCGATATACGTGATATGGTTTCAAATTCTGGCGAAATAACCGAGTTAGCTTCAAATCCATGCGGAACACATGATGTACCTCCAAATCAATGCGATGTAGAAGGTTTGGCTTGAAATCCATGCGAAACAAATGATTTAGCTACAAATACTTGCGATATAAGTGATATAGCTTCAAATGCTGGCGAAATAAACGAGATAGCTTCAAATCCATGCGAAACCCACGATGTAGCTTCAAATTAATGCGGTGTAGAAGGTTTAGCTTCAAATCCATGCGAAAGAAATGATTTAGCTACAAATACTTGCGATATAAGTGATGTAGCTTCAAATGTTGGCGAAATAATCGAGTTAGCTTCCAATCCATGTGAAACACATGATGTAGTTTCAAATCAATGCGATGTATAAGGTTTAGCTTCAAATCCATGCGAAACAAATGATTTAGCTTGAAATACTTGCGATATAAGTGATATAGCTTCAAATGCTGGCGAAATAAACGAGTTAGCTACAAATCCATACGAAACACATGATGTAGTTTCAAATCAATGCGATGTAGAAGGTTCAGCTACTAATCCATGCGAATCAAATGATTTAGCTTCAAATACTTGCGATATACGTGATATGGTTTCAAATTCTGGCGAAATAACCGAGTTAGCTTCAAATCCATGCGGAACACATGATGTAGCTCCAAATCAATGCGATGTAGAAGGTTTGGCTTCAAATCCATGCGAAACAAATGATTTAGCTACAAATACTTGCGATATAAGTGATATAGCTTCAAATGCTGGCGAAATAAACGAGATAGCTTCAAATCCATGCTAAACCCACGATGTAGATTCAAATTAATGCGATGTAGAAGGTTTAGCTTCAAATCCATGCGAAACAAATGATTTAGCTACAAATACTTGCGATATAACTGATATAGCTCCAACTGCTGGCGAAATAAACGAGTTAGCTCCAAATCCATGCGAAACACATGATGTAGCATCGAAACAATGCGATGTAGATCGTTTAGAATCAAATCCATGCGAAACAAATGATTTAGCTTCAAATACTTGCGATATAAGTGATATTGCTTCAAATGCAGGCGAAATAAACGATTTAGATTCAAGTCCATGCGGAACACATGATGTAGCTTCAAATCAATGCAATGTGTAAGGTTTAGCTTCAAATCAATGCGATGTATAAGGTTTAGCTTCAAGTCCATGCGAAACAAATGATTTATCTTCAAATACTTGCGATATAAGTGATATAGCTTCAAATTCTGGCGAAATAATCGAGTAAGCTTCAACTCCATGCGAAACCAATTATGTAGCATGATATCAATGCGATGTTGAAGGTTTAACTTCAAATCCATGTGTAGCAAGCGATTTAACTTCAAATACTTGCGATATAAGTTGTCTATTGTCAAATGCTGGCGAAATAATCGAGTTAGCTTCAAATCCATGCTAATCACATGACGTAGCTTCAAATCAATGCTATGTAGAAGGTTTATCTTCAAATCCATGCGAATCAAATGATTTAGCTTCAAATACTTGCGATATAAGTGATATAGCTTCAAATGCTGGCGAAATAAGCGAGAAATCTTCAAATTCAAGCGAAACCCACGATGTAGCTTCAAATCAATGCGATGTAGAAGGTTTTGCTTCAAATCCATGCGAAAGAAATGCTTTAGCTTCAAATACTTGCGATATAAGTGATGTAGCTTCAAATACAGGCGAAATAAACGAGTTGGCTTCAAATCCATACGGAACACATGATGTAGCTTCAAATCAATGCGATGTAGAAGGTTTGGCTTGAAATCCATGCGAAACAAATGATTTAGCTACAAATACTTGCGATATAAGTGATATAGCTTCAAATGCTGGCGAAATAAACGAGATAGCTTCAAATCCATGCGAAACCCACGATGTAGCTTCAAATTAATGCGGTGTAGAAGGTTTAGCTTCAAATCCAAGCGAAAGAAATGTTTTAGCTACAAATACTTGCGATATAAGTGATGTAGCTTCAAATGTTGGCGAAATAATCGAGTTAGCTTCCAATCCATGTGAAACACATGATGTAGTTTCAAATCAATGCGATGTATAAGGTTTAGCTTCAAATCCATGCGAAACAAATGATTTAGCTTGAAATACTTGCGATATAAGTGATATAGCTTCAAATGCTGGCGAAATAAACGAGTTAGCTACAAATCCATACGAAACACATGATGTAGTTTCAAATCAATGCGATGTAGAAGGTTCAGCTACAAATCCATGCGAATCAAATGATTTAGCTTCAACTACTTGCGATATAAGTGAAATAGTTTCAAATGCTGGCGAAATAATCGAGTTAGCTTCAAATCCACGCGGAACACATGATGTAGCTTCAAATCAATGCGATGTATACGGTTTAGCTTCAAATCCATGCGAAACAAATGATTTAGCTTCAAATACTTGCGATATAAGTGATATAGCTTCAAATTCTGGCTAAATAATCGAGTTAGCTTCAAATCCATTCGAATACCAATGATGTAGCTTCATATCAATGCGATGTTGAAGGTTTAACTTCAAATCCATGTGTAGCAAGCGATTTAACTTCAAATACTTGCGATATAAGTTGTCTAGCGTCAAATGCTGGGGAAATAATGGAGTTAGCTTCAAATCCATGCGAATCACATGACGTAGCTTCAAATCAATGCGATGTAGACGGTTTAGTTTCAAATCCATGCGAAACAAATGATTTGCTTCAAATACTTGCGATATAAGTGATATAGCTTCAAATGCTGGCGAAATAAACGAGTTGGCTTCAAATCTATGCGAAACACATGTTGTAGCATCAAATCAATGCGATGTAGAAGGCTTAGCTTCAAATCCATGCGAAACATAGGATGTAGCTTCAAATCAATGCGATGTTGATGGTTTGGATTGAAATCAATGCGAAACAAATAATTTAGCTTCAAATTCATGCGAAACTCATGGTTTAGCTTCAAATTCATGCGAAACAAATGATTTAGTTTCAAAGACTCGCGATATAAGTGATGTAGCTTCAAATGCAGGCGAAATAAACGAATTAGTTTCAAATCCACGCGGAACACATGATGTAGCTTCAAATCAATGCGATGTATAAGGTTTAGCTTCAAATCCATGCGAAACAAATGATTTAGCTTCAAATACTTGCGATATAAGTGATATAGCTTCAAATTCTGGCGAAATAATCGAGTTAGCTCCAACTCCATTCGAATACCAATGATGTAGCTTCATATCAATGCGATGTTGAAGGTTTAACTTCAAATCCATGTGTAGCAAGCGATTTAACTTCAAATACTTGCGATATAAGTTGTCTAGCGTCAATTGCTGGCGAAATAATCGAGTTAGCTTCAAATCCATGCGAATCACATGACGTAGCTTCAAATCAATGCTATGTAGAAGGTTTATCTTCAAATCCATGCGAATCAAATGATTTAGCTTCAAATACTTGCGATATAAGTGATATAGCTTCAAATACTGGCGAAATAAACGAGATATCTTCAAATCCAAGCGAAACCCACGATGTAGCTTCAAATCAATGCGATGTAGAAGGTTTGCTTCAAATCCATGCGAAAGAAATGCTTTAGCTTCAAATACTTGCGATATAAGTGATGTAGCTTCAAATACAGGCGAAATAAACGAGTTGGCTTCAAATCCATGCGGAACACATGCTGTAGCTTCAAATCAATGCGATGTAGAAGGTTTGGCTTGAAATCCATGCGAAACAAATGATTTAGCTACAAATACTTGCGATATAAGTGATATAGCTTCAAATGCTGGCGAAATAAACGAGATAGCTTCAAATCCATGCGAAACCCACGATGTAGCTTCAAATTAATGCGATGTAGAAGGATTAGCTTCAAATCCATGCGAAAGAAATGATTTAGCTACAAATACTTGCGATATAAGTGATGTAGCTTCAAATGTTGGCGAAATAATCGAGTTAGCTTCCAATCCATGTGAAACACATGATGTAGTTTCAAATCAATGCGATGTATAAGGTTTAGCTTCAAATCCATGCGAAACAAATGATTTAGCTTGAAATACTTGCGATATAAGTGATATAGCTTCAAATGCTGGCGAAATAAACGAGTTAGCTACAAATCCATACGAAACACATGATGTAGTTTCAAATCAATGCGATGTAGAAGGTTCAGCTACAAATCCATGTGAAACAAATCATTTAACTTCAACTACTTGCGATATAAGTGATATAGCTTCAAATTCTGGCGAAATAATCGAGTTAGCTTCAATTCCATGCGAAACCAATGATGTAGCTTCAAATCAATGCGATGATGAAGGTTTAACTTCAAATCCGTGTGTAGCAAGCGATTTAACATCAAATACTTGCGATATAAGTGATATAGCTCCAAATGCTGGCGAAAAAACGAGTCAGCTCCAAATCCATGCGAAACACATGATGTAGCATCGAAACAATGCGATGTAGATCGTTTAGAATCAAATCCATGCGAAACAAATGATTTAGCTTCAATACTTGCGATATAAGTGATATTGCTTCAAATGCAGGCAAAACAAACGCTTTAGCTTCAAATCCATGCGAATCACATAATTTAGCTTCAAATTCATGCGAAACACATGGTTTAGCTTCAAATACATGCGAAACAAATGATTTAGCTTCAAATACTTGCGATATAAGTGATATAGCTTCAAATGCTGGCGAAATAAACGAGTTAGCTACAAATCCATGCTAAACCCACGATGTAGATTCAAATTAATGCGATGTAGAAGGTTTAGCTTCAAATCCATGCGAAACAAATGATTTAGCTACAAATACTTGCGATATAACTGATATAGCTCCAACTGCTGGCGAAATAAACGAGTTAGCTCCAAATCCATGCGAAACACATGATGTAGCATCGAAACAATGCGATGTAGATCGTTTAGAATCAAATCCATGCGAAACAAATGATTTAGCTTCAAATACTTGCGATATAAGTGATATTGCTTCAAATGCAGGCGAAATAAACGATTTAGATTCAAGTCCATGCGGAACACATGATGTAGCTTCAAATCAATGCAATGTGTAAGGTTTAGCTTCAAATCAATGCGATGTATAAGGTTTAGCTTCAAGTCCATGCGAAACAAATGATTTATCTTCAAATACTTGCGATATAAGTGATATAGCTTCAAATTCTGGCGAAATAATCGAGTAAGCTTCAACTCCATGCGAAACCAATTATGTAGCATGATATCAATGCGATGTTGAAGGTTTAACTTCAAATCCATGTGTAGCAAGCGATTTAACTTCAAATACTTGCGATATAAGTTGTCTATTGTCAAATGCTGGCGAAATAATCGAGTTAGCTTCAAATCCATGCTAATCACATGACGTAGCTTCAAATCAATGCTATGTAGAAGGTTTATCTTCAAATCCATGCGAATCAAATGATTTAGCTTCAAATACTTGCGATATAGGTGATATAGCTTCAAATGCTGGCGAAATAAGCGAGAAATCTTCAAATTCAAGCGAAACCCACGATGTAGCTTCAAATCAATGCGATGTAGAAGGTTTGCTTCAAATCCATGCGAAAGAAATGCTTTAGCTTCAAATACTTGCGATATAAGTGATGTAGCTTCAAATACAGGCGAAATAAACGAGTTGGCTTCAAATCCATACGGAACACATGATGTAGCTTCAAATCAATGCGATGTAGAAGGTTTGGCTTGAAATCCATGCGAAACAAATGATTTAGCTACAAATACTTGCGATATAAGTGATATAGCTTCAAATGCTGGCGAAATAAACGAGATAGCTTCAAATCCATGCGAAACCCACGATGTAGCTTCAAATTAATGCGGTGTAGAAGGTTTAGCTTCAAATCCAAGCGAAAGAAATGTTTTAGCTACAAATACTTGCGATATAAGTGATGTAGCTTCAAATGTTGGCGAAATAATCGAGTTAGCTTCCAATCCATGTGAAACACATGATGTAGTTTCAAATCAATGCGATGTATAAGGTTTAGCTTCAAATCCATGCGAAACAAATGATTTAGCTTGAAATACTTGCGATATAAGTGATATAGCTTCAAATGCTGGCGAAATAAACGAGTTAGCTACAAATCCATACGAAACACATGATGTAGTTTCAAATCAATGCGATGTAGAAGGTTCAGCTACAAATCCATGCGAATCAAATGATTTAGCTTCAACTACTTGCGATATAAGTGAAATAGTTTCAAATGCTGGCGAAATAATCGAGTTAGCTTCAAATCCACGCGGAACACATGATGTAGCTTCAAATCAATGCGATGTATACGGTTTAGCTTCAAATCCATGCGAAACAAATGATTTAGCTTCAAATACTTGCGATATAAGTGATATAGCTTCAAATTCTGGCGAAATAATCGAGTTAGCTTCAAATCCATTCGAATACCAATGATGTAGCTTCATATCAATGCGATGTTGAAGGTTTAACTTCAAATCCATGTGTAGCAAGCGATTTAACTTCAAATACTTGCGATATAAGTTGTCTAGCGTCAAATGCTGGGGAAATAATGGAGTTAGCTCCAAATCCATGCGAAACACATGATGTAGCATCGAAACAATGCGATGTAGATCGTTTAGAATCAAATCCATGCGAAACAAATGATTTAGCTTCAAATACTTGCGATATAAGTGATATTGCTTCAAATGCAGGCGAAATAAACGATTTAGATTCAAGTCCATGCGGAACACATGATGTAGCTTCAAATCAATGCAATGTGTAAGGTTTAGCTTCAAATCAATGCGATGTATAAGGTTAGCTTCAAGTCCATGCGAAACAAATGATTTATCTTCAAATACTTGCGATATAAGTGATATAGCTTCAAATTCTGGCGAAATAATCGAGTAAGCTTCAACTCCATGCGAAACCAATTATGTAGCATGATATCAATGCGATGTTGAAGGTTTAACTTCAAATCCATGTGTAGCAAGCGATTTAACTTCAAATACTTGCGATATAAGTTGTCTATTGTCAAATGCTGGCGAAATAATCGAGTTAGCTTCAAATCCATGCTAATCACATGACGTAGCTTCAAATCAATGCTATGTAGAAGGTTTATCTTCAAATCCATGCGAATCAAATGATTTAGCTTCAAATACTTGCGATATAAGTGATATAGCTTCAAATGCTGGCGCAATAAGCGAGAAATCTTCAAATTCAAGCGAAACCCACGATGTAGCTTCAAATCAATGCGATGTAGAAGGTTTTGCTTCAAATCCATGCGAAAGAAATGCTTTAGCTTCAAATACTTGCGATATAAGTGATGTAGCTTCAAATACAGGCGAAATAAACGAGTTGGCTTCAAATCCATACGGAACACATGATGTAGCTTCAAATCAATGCGATGTAGAAGGTTTGCTTGAAATCCATGCGAAACAAATGATTTAGCTACAAATACTTGCGATATAAGTGATATAGCTTCAAATGCTGGCGAAATAAACGAGATAGCTTCAAATCCATGCGAAACCCACGATGTAGCTTCAAATTAATGCGGTGTAGAAGGTTTAGCTTCAAATCCAAGCGAAAGAAATGTTTTAGCTACAAATACTTGCGATATAAGTGATGTAGCTTCAAATGTTGGCGAAATAATCGAGTTAGCTTCCAATCCATGTGAAACACATGATGTAGTTTCAAATCAATGCGATGTATAAGGTTTAGCTTCAAATCCATGCGAAACAAATGATTTAGCTTGAAATACTTGCGATATAAGTGATATAGCTTCAAATGCTGGCGAAATAAACGAGTTAGCTACAAATCCATACGAAACACATGATGTAGTTTCAAATCAATGCGATGTAGAAGGTTCAGCTACAAATCCATGCGAATCAAATGATTTAGCTTCAACTACTTGCGATATAAGTGAAATAGTTTTCAAATGCTGGCGAAATAATCGAGTTAGCTTCAAATCCACGCGGAACACATGATGTAGCTTCAAATCAATGCGATGTATACGGTTTAGCTTCAAATCCATGCGAAACAAATGATTTAGCTTCAAATACTTGCGATATAAGTGATATAGCTTCAAATTCTGGCTAAATAATCGAGTTAGCTTCAAATCCATTCGAATACCAATGATGTAGCTTCATATCAATGCGATGTTGAAGGTTTAACTTCAAATCCATGTGTAGCAAGCGATTTAACTTCAAATACTTGCGATATAAGTTGTCTAGCGTCAAATGCTGGGGAAATAATGGAGTTAGCTTCAAATCCATGCGAATCACATGACGTAGCTTCAAATCAATGCGATGTAGACGGTTTAGTTTCAAATCCATGCGAAACAAATGATTTGCTTCAAATACTTGCGATATAAGTGATATAGCTTCAAATGCTGGCGAAATAAACGAGTTGGCTTCAAATCTATGCGAAACACATGTTGTAGCATCAAATCAATGCGATGTAGAAGGCTTAGCTTCAAATCCATGCGAAACATAGGATGTAGCTTCAAATCAATGCGATGTTGATGGTTTGGATTGAAATCAATGCGAAACAAATAATTTAGCTTCAAATTCATGCGAAACTCATGGTTTAGCTTCAAATTCATGCGAAACAAATGATTTAGTTTCAAAGACTCGCGATATAAGTGATGTAGCTTCAAATGCAGGCGAAATAAACGAATTAGTTTCAATCCACGCGGAACACATGATGTAGCTTCAAATCAATGCGATGTATAAGGTTTAGCTTCAAATCCATGCGAAACAAATGATTTAGCTTCAAATACTTGCGATATAAGTGATATAGCTTCAAATTCTGGCGAAATAATCGAGTTAGCTCCAACTCCATTCGAATACCAATGATGTAGCTTCATATCAATGCGATGTTGAAGGTTTAACTTCAAATCCATGTGTAGCAAGCGATTTAACTTCAAATACTTGCGATATAAGTTGTCTAGCGTCAATTGCTGGCGAAATAATCGAGTTAGCTTCAAATCCATGCGAATCACATGACGTAGCTTCAAATCAATGCTATGTAGAAGGTTTATCTTCAAATCCATGCGAATCAAATGATTTAGCTTCAAATACTTGCGATATAAGTGATATAGCTTCAAATGCTGGCGAAATAAACGAGATATCTTCAAATCCAAGCGAAACCCACGATGTAGCTTCAAATCAATGCGATGTAGAAGGTTTTGCCTCAAATCCATGCGAAAGAAATGCTTTAGCTTCAAATACTTGCGATATAAATGATGTAGCTTCAAATACAGGCGAAATAAACGAGTTGGCTTCAAATCCATGCGGAACACATGCTGTAGCTTCAAATCAATGCGATGTAGAAGGTTTGGCTTGAAATCCATGCGAAACAAATGATTTAGCTACAAATACTTGCGATATAAGTGATATAGCTTCAAATGCTGGCGAAATAAACGAGATAGCTTCAAATCCATGTGAAACCCACGATGTAGCTTCAAATTAATGCGATGTAGAAGGTTTAGCTTCAAATCCATGCGAAAGAAATGATTTAGCTACAAATACTTGCGATATAAGTGATGTAGCTTCAAATGTTGGCGAAATAATCGAGTTAGCTTCCAATCCATGTGAAACACATGATGTAGTTTCAAATCAATGCGATGTATAAGGTTTAGCTTCAAATCCATGCGAAACAAATGATTTAGCTTGAAATACTTGCGATATAAGTGATATAGCTTCAAATGCTGGCGAAATAAACGAGTTAGCTACAAATCCATAGGAAACACATGATGTAGTTTCAAATCAATGCGATGTAGAAGGTTCAGCTACAAATCCATGTGAAACAAATGATTTAGCTTCAACTGCTTGCGATATAACTGATATAGCTTCAAATTCTGGCGAAATAATCGAGTTAGCTTCAATTCCATGCGAAACCAATGATGTAGCTTCAAATCAATGCGATGATGAAGGTTTAACTTCAAATCCGTGTGTAGCAAGCGATTTAACATCAAATACTTGCGATATAAGTTATCTAGCATCAAATGCTGGCGCAATAATCGAGTTAGCTTCAAATCCATGCGAATCACTTCATGTAGCTTCAAATCAATGCAATGTTGATGGTTTAGAATCAAATCCATGTTAAACAAATGATTTTGATTCAAATACTTGTGATTTAAGTGATATAGCTTCAAATGCAGGCGAAACAAACGCTTTAGCTTCAAATCCATGCGAATCACATAATTTAGCTTCAAATTCATGCGAAACACATGGTTTAGCTTCAAATTCATGCGAAACAAATGATTTAGCTTCAAATACTTGCGATATAAGTGATATTGCTCCAAATGCTGGCGAAATAAACGAGTTGGCTTCAAATCAATGCGAAACACATGATGTAGCTTCAAATCAATGCGATGTAGAAGGTTCAGCTACAAATCCATGTGAAACAAATGATTTAGCTTCAAATACTTGCGATATAAGTGATATAGCTTCAAATTCTGGCGAAATAATCGAGTTAGCTTCAACTCCACGAGAAACCTATGATGTAGCTTCATATCAGTGCGATGTTGAAGGTTTAACTTCAAATCCATGTGTAGCAAGCGATTCAATTTCAAATACTTGCGATATAAGTTGTCTAGCGTCAAATGCTGGGGAAATAATGGAGTTAGCTTCAAATCCATGCGAATCACATGACGTAGCTTCAAATCAATGCGATGTAGACGGTTTAGTTTCAAATCCATGCGAAACAAATGATTTGCTTCAAATACTTGCGATATAAGTGATATAGCTTCAAATGCTGGCGAAATAAACGAGTTGGCTTCAAATCTATGCGAAACACATGTTGTAGCATCAAATCAATGCGATGTAGAAGGCTTAGCTTCAAATCCATGCGAAACATAGGATGTAGCTTCAAATCAATGCGATGTTGATGGTTTGGATTGAAATCAATGCGAAACAAATAATTTAGCTTCAAATTCATGCAAAACTCATGGTTTAGCTTCAAATTCATGCGAAACAAATGATTTAGTTTCAAAGACTCGCGATATAAGTGATATAGCTTCAAATGCTAGCGAAATAAACGAGTTAGCTCCAAATCCATGCGAAACACATGATGTAGCTTCAAATCAATGCGATGTAGTAGGTTTAGAATCAAATCCATGCGAAACAAATGATTTAGCTTCAACTACTTGCGATATAAGTGATGTAGCTTCAAATGCAGGCGAAATAAACGAATTATTTTCAAATCCACGCGGAACACATGATCTAGCTTCAAATCAATGCGATGTATAAGGTTTAGCTTCAAATCCATGCGAAACAAATGATTTAGCTTCAAATACTTGCGATATAAGTGATATAGCTTCAAATTCTGGCGAAATAATCGAGTTAGCTTCAACTCCATTCGAATACCAATGATGTAGCTTCATATCAATGCGATGTTGAAGGTTTAACTTCAAATCCATGTGTAGCAAGCGATTTAACTTCAAATACTTGCGATATAAGTTGTCTAGCGTCAAATGCTGCGAAATAATGGAGTTAGCTTCAAATCCATGCGAATCACATGACGTAGCTTCAAATCAATGCTATGTAGGAGGTTTATCTTCAAATCCATGCGAATCAAATGATTTAGCTTCAAATACTTGCTATATAAGTGATATAGCTTCAAATTCTGGCGAAATAATCGAGTAAGCTTCAACTCCATCCGAAACCAATGATGTAGCATGATATCAATCCGATGTTGAAGGTTTAACTTCAAATCCATGTGTAGCAAGCGATTTAACTTCAAATACTTGCGATATAAGTTGTCTAGCGTCAAATGCTGGCGAAATAATCGAGTTAGCTTCAAATCCATGCGAATCACATGACGTAGCTTCAAATCAATGCTATGTAGGAGGTTTATCTTCAAATCCATGCGAATCAAATGATTTAGCTTCAAATACTTGCGATATAAGTGATATAGCTTCAAATGCTGGCGAAATAAACGAGATAGCTTCAAATCCATGCGAAACCCACGATGTAGCTTCAAATTAATGCGATGTAGAAGGTTTAGCTTCAAATCCATGCGAAAGAAATGATTTAGCTACAAATACTTGCGACATAACTGATGTAGCTTCAAATGTTGGCGAAATAATCGAGTTAGCTTCCAATCCATGTGAAACACATGATGTAGTTTCAAATCAATGCGATGTATAAGGTTTAGCTTCAAATCCATGCGAAACAAATGATTTAGCTTGAAATACTTGCGATATAAGTGATATAGCTTCAAATGCTGGCGAAATAAACGAGTTAGCTACAAATCCATACGAAACACATGATGTAGTTTCAAATCAATGCGATGTAGAAGGTTCAGCTACAAATCCATGTGAAACAAATGATTTAGCTTCATATACTTGCGATATAAGTGATATAGTTTCAAATTCAGGCGAAATAATCGAGTTAGCTTCAAATCCATGCGGAACACATGATGTAGCTTCATTCAATGCGATGTAGAAGGTTTAGCTTCAAATCCATGCGAAACGAATGATTTAGCTTCAAATACTTGCGATATAAGTGATATAGCTTCAAATGCTGGAGAAATAACCGAGTTAGCTTGAAATGCATGCGAAACACATGATGTAGGTTCAAATCAATGCGATGTATAAGGTTTATCTTCAAATCCATGCGAATCAAATGATTTAGCTTCAAATACTTGCGATATAAGTGATATAGCTTCAAATGCTGGCGAAATAAACGAGATAGCTTCAAATCCATGCGAAACCCACGATGTAGCTTCAAATTAATGCGATGTAGAAGGTTTAGCTTCAAATCCATGCGAAAGAAATGATTTAGCTACAAATACTTGCGACATAACTGATGTAGCTTCAAATGTTGGCGAAATAATCGAGTTAGCTTCCAATCCATGTGAAACACATGATGTAGTTTCAAATCAATGCGATGTATAAGGTTTAGAAACAAATGATTTAGCTTGAAATACTTGCGATATAAGTGATATAGCTTCAAATGCTGGCGAAATAAACGAGTTAGCTACAAATCCATACGAAACACATGATGTAGTTTCAAATCAATGCGATGTAGAAGGTTCAGCTACAAATCCATGTGAAACAAATGATTTAGCTTCATATACTTGCGATATAAGTGATATAGTTTCAAATTCAGGCGAAATAATCGAGTTAGCTTCAAATCCATGCGGAACACATGATGTAGCTTCATTCAATGCGATGTAGAAGGTTTAGCTTCAAATCCATGCGAAACGAATGATTTAGCTTCAAATACTTGCGATATAAGTGATATAGCTTCAAATGCTGGAGAAATAACCGAGTTAGCTTGAAATGCATGCGAAACACATGATGTAGGTTCAAATCAATGCGATGTATAAGGTTTAGCTTCAAATCCATGCGAAACAAATGATTTAGCTTGAAATACTTGCGATATAGGCGATATAGCTTCAAATGCTGGCGAAATAAACGAGTTAGCTACAAATCCATACGAAACACATGATGTAGTTTCAAATCAATGCGATGTAGAAGGTTCAGCTACAAATCAATGTGAAACAAATGATTTAGCTTCAAATACTTGCGATATAAGTGATATAGCTTCAAATGCTAGCGATATAAGTGATATAGCTTCAAATGCTGGAGAAATAACCGAGTTAGCTTCCAATCCATGTGAAACACATGATGTAGTTTCAAATCAATGCGATGTATAAGGTTTAGCTTCAAATCCATGCGAAACAAATGATTTAGCTTGAAATACTTGCGATATAAGTGATATAGCTTCAAATGCTGGCGAAATAAACGAGTTAGCTACAAATCCATACGAAACACATGATGTAGTTTCAAATCAATGCGATGTAGAAGGTTCAGCTACAAATCCATGCGAATCAAATGATTTAGCTTCAACTACTTCCGATATAAGTGAAATAGTTTCAAATGCTGGCGAAATAATCGAGTTAGCTTCAAATCCACGCGGAACACATGATGTAGCTTCAAATCAATGCGATGTATACGGTTTAGCTTCAAATCCATGCGAAACAAATGATTTAGCTTCAAATACTTGCGATATAAGTGATATAGCTTCAAATTCTGGCGAAATAATCGAGTTAGCTCCAACTCCATTCGAATACCAATGATGTAGCTTCATATCAATGCGATGTTGAAGGTTTAACTTCAAATCCATGTGTAGCAAGCGATTTAACTTCAAATACTTGCGATATAAGTTGTCTAGCGTCAAATGCTGGGGAAATAATGGAGTTAGCTTCAAATCCATGCGAATCACATGACGTAGCTTCAAATCAATGCTATGTAGAAGGTTTATCTTCAAATCCATGCGAATCAAATGATTTAGCTTCAAATACTTGCGATATAAGTGATATGGTTTCAAATTCTGGCGAAATAACCGAGTTAGCTTCAAATCCATGCGGAACACATGAGGTAGCTCCATATCAATGCGATGTAGAAGGTTTGGCTTGAAATCCATGCGAAACAAACGATTTAGTTACAAATACTTGCGATATAAGTGATATAGCTTCAAATGCGGGCGAAATAAACGAGTTAGCTCCAAATCCATGCGAAACACATGATGTAGCTTCAAATCAATGCGAAGTAGAAGGTTTAGAATCAAATCCATGCGAAACAAATGATTTAGCTTCAACTACTTCCGATATAAGTGATGTAGCTTCAAATGCAGGCGAAATAAACGAATTAGTTTCAAATCCACGCGGAACACATGATGTAGCTTCAAATCAATGCGATGTATAAGGTTAAGCTTCAAATCCATGCGAAACAAATGATTTAGCTACAAATACTTGCGACATAACTGATGTAGCTTCAAATGTTGGCGAAATAATCGAGTTAGATTCCAATCCATGTGAAACACATGATGTAGTTTCAAATCAATGCGATGTATAAGGTTTAGCTTCAAATCCATGCGAAACAAATGATTTAGCTTGAAATACTTGCGATATAAGTGATATAGCTTCAAATGCTGGCGAAATAAACGAGTTAGCTACAAATCCATACGAAACACATGATGTAGTTTCAAATCAATGCGATGTAGAAGGTTCAGCTACAAATCCATGTGAAACAAATGATTTAGCTTCATATACTTGCGATATAAGTGATATAGTTTCAAATTCAGGCGAAATAATCGAGTTAGCTTCCAATCCATGTGAAACACATGATGTAGTTTCAAATCAATGCGATGTATAAGGTTTAGCTTCAAATCCATGCGAAACAAATGATTTAGCTTGAAATACTTGCGATATAAGTGATATAGCTTCAAATGCTGGCGAAATAAACGAGTTAGCTACAAATCCATAGGAAACACATGATGTAGTTTCAAATCAATGTGATGTAGAAGGTTCAGCTACAAATCCATGTGAAACAAATGATTTAGCTTCAACTGCTTGCGATATAACTGATATAGCTTCAAATTCTGGCGAAATAATCGAGTTAGCTTCAATTCCATGCGAAACCAATGATGTAGCTTCAAATCAATGCGATGATGAAGGTTTAACTTCAAATCCGTGTGTAGCAAGCGATTTAACATCAAATACTTGCGATATAAGTTATCTAGCATCAAATGCTGGCGCAATAATCGAGTTAGCTTCAAATCCATGCGAATCACTTCATGTAGCTTCAAATCAATGCAATGTTGATGGTTTAGAATCAAATCCATGTTAAACAAATGATTTTGATTCAAATACTTGTGATTTAAGTGATATAGCTTCAAATGCAGGCGAAACAAACGCTTTAGCTTCAAATCCATGCGAATCACATAATTTAGCTTCAAATTCATGCGAAACACATGGTTTAGCTTCAAATTCATGCGAAACAAATGATTTAGCTTCAAATACTTGCGATATAAGTGATATTGCTCCAAATGCTGGCGAAATAAACGAGTTGGCTTCAAATCAATGCGAAACACATGATGTAGCTTCAAATCAATGCGATGTAGAAGGTTCAGCTACAAATCCATGTGAAACAAATGATTTAGCTTCAAATACTTGCGATATAAGTGATATAGCTTCAAATTCTGGCGAAATAATCGAGTTAGCTTCAACTCCATGAGAAACCTATGATGTAGCTTCATATCAGTGCGATGTTGAAGGTTTAACTTCAAATCCATGTGTAGCAAGCGATTCAATTTCAAATACTTGCGATATAAGTTGTCTAGCGTCAAATGCTGGGGAAATAATGGAGTTAAAAATCAATGCGAAGTAGAAGGTTTAGAATCAAATCCATGCGAAACAAATGATTTAGCTTCAACTACTTCCGATATAAGTGATATAGCTTCAAATTCTGGCGAAATAATCGAGTTAGCTCCAACTCCATTCGAATACCAATGATGTAGCTTCATATCAATGCGATGTTGAAGGTTTAACTTCAAATCCATGTGTAGCAAGCGATTTAACTTCAAATACATGCGATATAAGTTGTCTAGCGTCAATTGCTGGCGAAATAATCGAGTTAGCTTCAAATCCATGCGAATCACATGACGTAGCTTCAAATCAATGCTATGTAGAAGGTTTATCTTCAAATCCATGCGAATCAAATGATTTAGCTTCAAATACTTGCGATATAAGTGATATGGTTTCAAATTCTGGCGAAATAACCGAGTTAGCTTCAAATCCATGCGGAACACATGATGTAGCTCCAAATCAATGCGATGTAGAAGGTTTGGCTTGAAATCCATGCGAAACAAACGATTTAGCTACAAATACTTGCGATATAAGTGATATAGCTTCAAATGCTGGCGAAATAAACGAGTTAGCTCCAAATCCATGCGAAACACATGATGTAGCTTCAAATCAATGCGAAGTAGAAGGTTTAGAATCAAATCCATGCGAAACAAATGATTTAGCTTCAACTACTTCCGATATAAGTGATGTAGCTTCAAATGCAGGCGAAATAAACGAATTAGTTTCAAATCCACGCGGAACACATGATGTAGCTTCAAATCAATGCGATGTATAAGGTTTAGCTTCAAATCCATGCGAAACAAATGATTTAGCTTCAAATACTTGCGATATAAGTGATATAGCTTCAAATTCTGGCGAAATAATCGAGTTAGCTCCAACTCCATTCGAATACCAATGATGTAGCTTCATATCAATGCGATGTTGAAGGTTTAACTTCAAATCCATGTGTAGCAAGCGATTTAACTTCAAATACATGCGATATAAGTTGTCTAGCGTCAATTGCTGGCGAAATAATCGAGTTAGCTTCAAATCCATGCGAATCACATGACGTAGCTTCAAATCAATGCTATGTAGAAGGTTTATCTTCAAATCCATGCGAATCAAATGAGTTAGCTTCAAATACTTGCGATATAAGTGATATGGTTTCAAATTCTGGCGAAATAACCGAGTTAGCTTCAAATCCATGCGGAACACATGATGTAGCTCCAAATCAATGCGATGTAGAAGGTTTGGCTTGAAATCCATGCGAAACAAATGATTTAGCTACAAATACTTGCGATATAAGTGATATAGCTTCAAATGCTGGCGAAATAAACGAGATAGCTTCAAATCCATGCTAAACCCACGATGTAGATTCAAATTAATGCGATGTAGAAGGTTTAGCTTCAAATGCATACGAGAGAAATGATTTCGCTACAAATACTTGCGATATCAGTGATGTAGCTTCAAATGCTGGCGAAATAAACGAGTTAGCTTTAAATCCATGCGAATCACATGACGTAGCATCAAATCAATGCGATGTAGAAGGTTTAGCTTCAAACCCATGCGAAAGAAATGCTTCAGCTTCAAATACTTGCGATATAAGTGATGTAGCTTCAAATGCAGGCGAAATAAACGAGTTAGCTTCCAATCCATGTGGAACACATGATGTAGCTTCAAATCAATGCGATGTAGATGATTTAGAATCAAATGCATGCGAAACAATTGATTTAGCTACAAATACGTGCGTTATAAGTGATATAGCTTCAAATGCTCGCGAAATAAACGAGTTGGCTTCAATCCATGCTAAACCCACGATGTAGATTCAAATTAATGCGATGTAGAAGGTTTATCTTCAAAGCCATGCGAATCAAATGATTTAGCTTCAAATACTTGCGATATAAGTGATATAGCTTCAAATGCTGGAGAAATAACCGTGTTAGCTTGAAATGCATGCGAAACGCATGATGTAGGTTCAGATCAAAGCGATGTGCAAGGTTTAGCTTCAAATCAATGCGATGTATAAGGTTTAGCTTCAAATCCATGCGAAACAAATGATTTAGCTACAAATACTTGCGATATAACTGATATAGCTCCAAATGCTGGCGAAATAAACGAGTTAGCTCCAAATCCATGCGAAACACATGATGTAGCATCGAAACAATGCGATGTAGACCGTTTAGAATCAAATCCATGCGAAACAAATGATTTAGCTTCAAATACTTGCGATATAAGTGATATTGCTTCAAATGCAGGCGAAATAAACGATTTAGATTCAAGTCCATGCGGAACACATGATGTAGCTTCAAATCAATGCAATGTGTAAGGTTTAGCCTCAAATCCATGCGAAACAAATGATTTATCTTCAAATACTTGCGATATAAGTAATATAGCTTCAAATTCTGGCGAAATAATCGAGTAAGCTTCAACTCCATGCGAAACCAATGATGTAGCATGATATCAATGCGATGTTGAAGGTTTAACTTCAAATCCATGTGTAGCAAGCGATTTAACTTCAAATACTTGCGATATAAGTTGTCTAGCGTCAAATGCTGGCGAAATAATCGAGTTAGCTTCCAATCCATGCGAATCACATGACGTAGCTTCAAATCAATGCTATGTAGAAGGTTTATCTTCAAATCCATGGGAATCAAATGATTTAGCTTCAAATACTTGCGATATAAGTGATATAGCTTCAAATGCTGGCGAAATAAACGAGATATCTTCAAATCCAAGCGAAACCCACGATGTAGCTTCAAATCAATGCGATGTAGAAGGTTTTGCCTCAAATCCATGCGAAAGAAATGCTTTAGCTTCAAATACTTGCGATATAAGTGATATTGCTCCAAATGCTGGCGAAATAAACGAGTTGGCTTCAAATCAATGCGAAACACATGATGTAGCTTCAAATCAATGCGATGTAGAAGGTTCAGCTACAAATCCATGTGAAACAAATGATTTAGCTTCAAATACTTGCGATATAAGTGATATAGCTTCAAATTCTGGCGAAATAATCGAGTTAGCTTCAACTCCATGAGAAACCTATGATGTAGCTTCATATCAGTGCGATGTTGAAGGTTTAACTTCAAATCCATGTGTAGCAAGCGATTCAATTTCAAATACTTGCGATATAAGTTGTCTAGCGTCAAATGCTGGGGAAATAATGGAGTTAGCTTCAAATCCATGCGAATCACATGACGTAGCTTCAAATCAATGCGATGTAGACGGTTTAGTTTCAAATCCATGCGAAACAAATGATTTGCTTCAAATACTTGCGATATAAGTGATATAGCTTCAAATGCTGGCGAAATAAACGAGTTGGCTTCAAATCTATGCGAAACACATGTTGTAGCATCAAATCAATGCGATGTAGAAGGCTTAGCTTCAAATCCATGCGAAACATAGGATGTAGCTTCAAATCAATGCGATGTTGATGGTTTGGATTGAAATCAATGCGAAACAAATAATTTAGCTTCAAATTCATGCAAAACTCATGGTTTAGCTTCAAATTCATGCGAAACAAATGATTTAGTTTCAAAGACTCGCGATATAAGTGATATAGCTTCAAATGCTAGCGAAATAAACGAGTTAGCTCCAAATCCATGCGAAACACATGATGTAGCTTCAAATCAATGCGATGTAGAAGGTTTAGAATCAAATCCATGCGAAACAAATGATTTAGCTTCAACTACTTGCGATATAAGTGATGTAGCTTCAAATGCAGGCGAAATAAACGAATTAGTTTCAAATCCACGCGGAACACATGATGTAGCTTCAAATCAATGCGATGTATAAGGTTTAGCTTCAAATCCATGCGAAACAAATGATTTAGCTTCAAATACTTGCGATATAAGTGATATAGCTTCAAATTCTGGCGAAATAATCGAGTTAGCTTCAACTCCATTCGAATACCAATGATGTAGCGTCATATCAATGCGATGTTGAAGGTTTAACTTCAAATCCATGTGTAGCAGGCGATTTAACTTCAAATACTTGCGATATAAGTTGTCTAGCGTCAAATGCTGCGAAATAATGGAGTTAGCTTCAAATCCATGCGAATCACATGACGTAGCTTCAAATCAATGCTATGTAGGAGGTTTATCTTCAAATCCATGCGAATCAAATGATTTAGCTTCAAATACTTGCTATATAAGTGATATAGCTTCAAATTCTGGCGAAATAATCGAGTAAGCTTCAACTCCATCCGAAACCAATGATGTAGCATGATATCAATCCGATGTTGAAGGTTTAACTTCAAATCCATGTGTAGCAAGCGATTTAACTTCAAATACTTGCGATATAAGTTGTCTAGCGTCAAATGCTGGCGAAATAATCGAGTTAGCTTCAAATCCATGCGAATCACATGACGTAGCTTCAAATCAATGCTATGTAGGAGGTTTATCTTCAAATCCATGCGAATCAAATGATTTAGCTTCAAATACTTGCGATATAAGTGATATAGTTTCAAATGCTGGCGAAATAAACGAGATAGCTTCAAATCCATGCGAAACCCACGATGTAGCTTCAAATTAATGCGATGTAGAAGGTTTAGCTTCAAATCCATGCGAAAGAAATGATTTAGCTACAAATACTTTCGACATAACTGATGTAGCTTCAAATGTTGGCGAAATAATCGAGTTAGCTTCCAATCCATGTGAAACACATGATGTAGTTTCAAATCAATGCGATGTATAAGGTTTAGCTTCAAATCCATGCGAAGCAAATGATTTAGCTTGAAATACTTGCGATATAAGTGATATAGCTTCAAATGCTGGCGAAATAATCGAGTTAGCTACAAATCCATACGAAACACATGATGTAGTTTCAAATCAATGCGATGTAGAAGGTTCAGCTACAAATCCATGTGAAACAAATGATTTAGCTTCAAATACTTGCGATATAAGTGATATAGTTTCAAATTCAGGCGAAATAATCGAGTTAGCTTCAAATCCATGCGGAACACATGATGTAGCTTCATTCAATGCGATGTAGAAGGTTTAGCTTCAAATCCATGCGAAACGAATGATTTAGCTTCAAATACTTGCGATATAAGTGATATAGTTTCAAATGCTAGCGATATAAGTGATATAGCTTCAAATGCTGGAGAAATAACCGAGTTAGCTTCAAATGCATGCGAAACACATGATGTAGGTTCAAATCAATGCGATGTATAAGGTTTAGCTTCAAATCCATGCGAAACAAATGATTTAGCTTCAAATACTAGCGATATAAGTGATATAGTTTCAAATTCAGGCGAAATAATCGAGTTAGCTTCAAATCCATGCGGAACACATGATGTAGCTTCAAATCAATGCGATGTAGAAGGTTTAGCTTCAAATCCATGGGAATCAAATGATTTAGCTTCAAATACTTGCGATATAAGTGATATAGCTTCAAATGCTGGCGAAATAAACGAGATATCTTCAAATCCAAGCGAAACCCACGATGTAGCTTCAAATCAATGCGATGTAGAAGGTTTTGCCTCAAATCCATGCGAAAGAAATGCTTTAGCTTCAAATACTTGCGATATAAGTGATGTAGCTTCAAATACAGGCGAAATAAACGAGTTGGCTTCAAGTCCATGCGGAACACATGCTGTAGCTTCAAATCAATGCGATGTAGAAGGTTTGGCTTGAAATCCATGCGAAACAAATGATTTAGCTACAAATACTTGCGATATAAGTGATATAGCTTCAAATGCTGGCGAAATAAACGAGATAGCTTCAAATCCATGTGAAACCCACGATGTAGCTTCAAATTAATGCGATGTAGAAGGTTTAGCTTCAAATCCATGCGAAAGAAATGATTTAGCTACAAATAATAGCGATATAACTGATGTAGCTTCAAATGTTGGCGAAATAATCGAGTTAGCTTCCAATCCATGTGAAACACATGATGTAGTTTCAAATCAATGCGATGTATAAGGTTTAGCTTCAAATCCATGCGAAACAAATGATTTAGCTTGAAATACTTGCGATATAAGTGATATAGCTTCAAATGCTGGCGAAATAAACGAGTTAGCTACAAATCCATAGGAAACACATGATGTAGTTTCAAATCAATGCGATGTAGAAGGTTCAGCTACAAATCCATGTGAAACAAATGATTTAGCTTCAACTGCTTGCGATATAACTGATATAGCTTCAAATTCTGGCGAAATAATCGAGTTAGCTTCAATTCCATGCGAAACCAATGATGTAGCTTCAAATCAATGCGATGATGAAGGTTTAACTTCAAATCCGTGTGTAGCAAGCGATTTAACATCAAATACTTGCGATATAAGTTATCTAGCATCAAATGCTGCCGCAATAATCGAGTTAGCTTCAAATCCATGCGAATCACTTCATGTAGCTTCAAATCAATGCAATGTTGATGGTTTAGAATCAAATCCATGTTAAACAAATGATTTTGATTCAAATACTTGTGATTTAAGTGATATAGCTTCAAATGCAGGCGAAACAAACGCTTTAGCTTCAAATCCATGCCAATCACATAATTTAGCTTCAAATTCATGCGAAACACATGGTTTAGCTTCAAATTCATGCGAAACAAATGATTTAGCTTCAAATACTTGCGATATAAGTGATATTGCTCCAAATGCTGGCGAAATAAACGAGTTGGCTTCAAATCAATGCGAAACACATGATGTAGCTTCAAATCAATGCGATGTAGAAGGTTCAGCTACAAATCCATGTGAAACAAATGATTTAGCTTCAAATACTTGCGATATAAGTGATATAGCTTCAAATACTGGCGAAATAATCGAGTTAGCTTCAACTCCATGAGAAACCTATGATGTAGCTTCATATCAGTGCGATGTTGAAGGTTTAACTTCAAATCCATGTGTAGCAAGCGATTCAATTTCAAATACTTGCGATATAAGTTGTCTAGCGTCAAATGCTGGGGAAATAATGGAGTTAGCTTCAAATCCATGCGAATCACATGACGTAGCTTCAAATCAATGCGATGTAGACGGTTTAGTTTCAAATCCATGCGAAACAAATGATTTGCTTCAAATACTTGCGATATAAGTGATATAGCTTCAAATGCTGGCGAAATAAACGAGTTGGCTTCAAATCTATGCGAAACACATGTTGTAGCATCAAATCAATGCGATGTAGAAGGCTTAGCTTCAAATCCATGCGAAACATAGGATGTAGCTTCAAATCAATGCGATGTTGATGGTTTGGATTGAAATCAATGCGAAACAAATAATTTAGCTTCAAATTCATGCAAAACTCATGGTTTAGCTTCAAATTCATGCGAAACAAATGATTTAGTTTCAAAGACTCGCGATATAAGTGATATAGCTTCAAATGCTAGCGAAATAAACGAGTTAGCTCCAAATCCATGCGAAACACATGATGTAGCTTCAAATCAATGCGATGTAGAAGGTTTAGAATCAAATCCATGCGAAACAAATGATTTAGCTTCAACTACTTGCGATATAAGTGATGTAGCTTCAAATGCAGGCGAAATAAACGAATTAGTTTCAAATCCACGCGGAACACATGATGTAGCTTCAAATCAATGCGATGTATAAGGTTTAGCTTCAAATCCATGCGAAACAAATGATTTAGCTTCAAATACTTGCGATATAAGTGATATAGCTTCAAATTCTGGCGAAATAATCGAGTTAGCTCCAACTCCATTCGAATACCAATGATGTAGCTTCATATCAATGCGATGTTGAAGGTTTAACTTCAAATCCATGTGTAGCAAGCGATTTAACTTCAAATACTTGCGATATAAGTTGTCTAGCGTCAAATGCTGCGAAATAATGGAGTTAGCTTCAAATCCATGCGAATCACATGACGTAGCTTCAAATCAATGCTATGTAGGAGGTTTATCTTCAAATCCATGCGAATCAAATGATTTAGCTTCAAATACTTGCTATATAAGTGATATAGCTTCAAATTCTGGCGAAATAATCGAGTAAGCTTCAACTCCATCCGAAACCAATGATGTAGCATGATATCAATCCGATGTTGAAGGTTTAACTTCAAATCCATGTGTAGCAAGCGATTTAACTTCAAATACTTGCGATATAAGTTGTCTAGCGTCAAATGCTGGCGAAATAATCGAGTTAGCTTCAAATCCATGCGAATCACATGACGTAGCTTCAAATCAATGCTATGTAGGAGGTTTATCTTCAAATCCATGCGAATCAAATGATTTAGCTTCAAATACTTGCGATATAAGTGATATAGTTTCAAATGCTGGCGAAATAAACGAGATAGCTTCAAATCCATGCGAAACCCACGATGTAGCTTCAAATTAATGCGATGTAGAAGGTTTAGCTTCAAATCCATGCGAAAGAAATGATTTAGCTACAAATACTTGCGACATAACTGATGTAGCTTCAAATGTTGGCGAAATAATCGAGTTAGCTTCCAATCCATGTGAAACACATGATGTAGTTTCAAATCAATGCGATGTATAAGGTTTAGCTTCAAATCCATGCGAAACAAATGATTTAGCTTGAAATACTTGCGATATAAGTGATATAGCTTCAAATGCTGGCGAAATAATCGAGTTAGCTACAAATCCATACGAAACACATGATGTAGTTTCAAATCAATGCGATGTAGAAGGTTCAGCTACAAATCCATGTGAAACAAATGATTTAGCTTCAAATACTTGCGATATAAGTGATATAGTTTCAAACTCAGGCGAAATAATCGAGTTAGCTTCAAATCCATGCGGAACACATGATGTAGCTTCATTCAATGCGATGTAGAAGGTTTAGCTTCAAATCCATGCGAAACGAATGATTTAGCTTCAAATACTTGCGATATAAGTGATATAGTTTCAAATGCTAGCGATATAAGTGATATAGCTTCAAATGCTGGAGAAATAACCGAGTTAGCTTCAAATGCATGCGAAACACATGATGTAGGTTCAAATCAATGCGATGTATAAGGTTTAGCTTCAAATCCATGCGAAACAAATGATTTAGCTTCAAATACTAGCGATATAAGTGATATAGTTTCAAATTCAGGCGAAATAATCGAGTTAGCTTCAAATCCATGCGGAACACATGATGTAGCTTCAAATCAATGCGATGTAGAATGTTTGGCTTGAAATCCATGCGAAACAAATGATTTAGCTTCAAATACTTGTGATATAAGTGATATAGCTTCAAATGCTGACGAAATAAACGAGATAGCTTCAAATCCATGCGAAACCCACGATGTAGCTTCAAATTAATGCGATGTAGAAGGTTTAGCTTCAAATCCATGCGAAACAAATGATTTAGCTACAAATACTTGCGATATAAGTTATATAGCTTCAAATGCTGGCGAAATAAACGAGTTGGCTTCAAATCCATGCGAAACACCTGTTGTAGCATCAAATCAATGCGATAAAGAAGGCTTAGCTTCAAATCCATGCGAAAGAAATGCTTTAGCTCCAAATACTTGCGATATAAGATATATAGTTTCAAATGCTGGCGAAATAATCGAGTTAGCTTCAAATCCATGAGATACATATGATGTAACTTCAAATCAATGCGATGTAAGAAGGTTTGGCTTCAGATCCACGGGAAACAAATGATTTAGCTTCAAATACTTGCGATATAAGTGATATAGCTTCAAATGCTAGCGAAATAAACGAGTTTGCTTCAAATCCATGCGGAACACATGATATAGCTTCAAATCAATGCGATGTATAAGGTTTAGCTTCAACTCCATGCGAAACAAATGATTTAGCTTCAAATACTGGCGATATAAGTGATATAGCTTCAAATTCTGGCGAAATAATCGAGTTAGCTTCAATTCCATGCGGAACACATGATGTAGCTTCAAATCAATGCGATGTAGATGGTTTACAATCAAATCCATGCGAAACAAATGATTTAGCTACAAATACGTGCGTTATAAGTGATATAGCTTCAAATGCTCGCGAAATAAACGAGTTGGCTTCAAATCCATGCGAAACACATGATGTAGCTTCAAATCAATGCAATGTGTAAGGTTTAGCTTCAAATCAATGCGATGTATAAGGTTTAGCTTCAAATCCATGCGAATCAAATGATTTAGCTTCAAATACTTGCGACATAAGTGATATAGCTTCAAATACAGGCGCAATAAACGAGATAGCTTAAAATCCATGCGAAACCCACGATGTAGCTTCAAATAAATGCGATGTAGAAGGTTTGGTTTGAAATTCATGCGAAAGAGATGTTTTAGCTACAAATACTTGCGATCTAAGTGATATAGCTTCAATTGCTGGCGAAATAAACGAAATAGCTTCAAATCCATGCTAAACCCACGATGTAGATTCAAATTAATGCGATGTAGAAGGTTTAGCTTAAAATCCATGCGAAAGAAATGCTTTAGCTTCAAATACTTGCGATATAAGTGATGTAGCTTCAAATGCAGGCGAAATAAACGAGTTAGCTTCCAATCCATGTGGAACACATGATGTAGCTTCAAATCAATGCGATGTATAAGGTTTAGCTTCAAATCCATTCGAAACAAATGATTTAGCTTGAAATTCTTGCGATATAAGTGATATAGCTTCAAATGCTGGCGAAATAATCGAGTTAGCTTCAACTCCATTCGAATACCAATGATGTAGCTTCATATCAATGCGATGTTGAGGGTTTAACTTCAAATCCATGTGTAGCAAGCGATTTAACTTCAAATACTTGCGATATAAGTTGTCTAGCGTCAAATGCTGGCGAAATAATCGAGTTAGCTACAAATCCATGCGAAACATATGATGTAGTTTTAAATCAATGCGATGTAGCTGGTTTAGATTCAAATCCATGCGAAAGAAATGATTTAGCTACAAATACTTGCGATATAAGTGATGTAGCTTCAAATGCTGGCGAAATAAACGAGTTGGCTTCAAATCCATGCGAATCACATGACGTAGCATCAAATCAAGGCGATGTGGAAGGTTTAGCTTCAAATCCATGCGAAACAAATGATTTAGCTTCAAGTACTTGCGATATAAGTGATATAGCTTCAAATGCTGGCGAAATAACCGAGTTACCTTCAACTCCATGCGAAACCAATGATGTAGCTTCAAATCAATGCGATGTACAATATTTAGCTTCAAATCCATGCGAAACTAATGATTTAGCTTCAAATACTTACGGTATATGTGATATAGCTTCAAATGCTGGCGGTATAAACGAGTTACCTTCAAATCCATGCGAAAGAAATGCTTTAGCTTCAAATACTTGCGATACATGTGATATAGCTTCAAATGCTGGCGAGTTAACCGAGTTAGCATCAAATGCATGCGAAACACATGATGTAGATTCAAATTAATGCGATGTAGAAGGTTTAGCTTAAAATCCATGCGAAAGAAATGCTTTAGCTTCAAATACTTGCGATATAAGTGATGTAGCTTCAAATGCAGGCGAAATAAACAAGTTAGCTTCCAATCCATGTGGAACACATGATGTAGCTTCAAATCAATGCTATGTAGAAGGTTTAACTTCAAATCCAAGCGAAAGATATGATGTAACCTCAATCAATGCGATGTAGAAGGTTTGGCTTCAGATCCACGGGAAAGAAATGATTTAGCTTCAAATACTTGCGATATAAATGATATAGCTTCACATGCTGGCGAAATAACCGAGTTAGATTGAAATGCATACGAAACACATGATGTAGGTTCAAATCAAAGCGATGTAGAAGGATTAGTTTCAAATCCATGTCAAACAAATGGTTTTGATTCAAATACTTGTGATTTACGTGATATAGCTTCAAATGCAGGCGAAACAAACGCTTTAGCTTCAAATCCATGCGAATCACATGATGTAGCTTCAAATCAATGCGATCTAGATTGTTTAGCTTCAAATCCATACGAAACAAACGATTTAGCTTCAAATATTTGCGATATAAGTAATATAGCTTCAAATGCTGGCGAAATAATCGAGTTAGTTTCAAATCCAAGCGAAACACATGGTGTAGCTTCAAATCAATGCGATGTAGTAGGATTATCTTCAAATCCAGGCGAAACATATGATTTAGCTTCAAATACTTGTCAAACAAACGTGTTAGCTTCAAATGCATGCGAAACACATGATGTAGCTTCAAATCAATGCGATGTAGAAGGATTAGCTTCAAATCCATGCGAAACAAATGATTTAGCTTCAAATACTTGCGATGTACGTGATATAGCTTCAATTGCAGGCGAAACGAACGAGTTAGCTTCAAATCAATGAGAAACACATGATATACATTCATATCAATGCGTTGTAGATTGTTTAGCTTAAAAAAAATGCGAAACAAATGATTTAGCTTCAAATACTTGCGATATAAGTGATATAGCTTCAAATGCTGGCGAAATAGACGAGTTGGCTTCAAATAAATGCGGAACACATGGTGTACCTTCAAATCAATGCGATGTAGCTGGTTTAGATTCAAATTCATGCGAAACAAATGATTTAGATTCAAATACTTGCGATATAAGTGACATAGCTTCAAATGCTGGCGAAATAAACGAGTTAGCTTCAAATAGATGCGAAACACATGATGTAGCTTCAAATCAACGCGATGTAGAAGGTGTAGCAAGTGATTTAACTTCAAATACTTGCGATCTAAGTGGTCTAGTATCAAATGGTTGCGAAATGATCGAGTTACATTCAACTCCATGCGACACACATTATATATTTTCAAATCAAAGCGATGTAGATTGTTTAGCTTCAAATCCATGCGGAACAAACGATTTAGCTTCACATACTTGCGATATATGTGATATAGCTTCAAATGCTGGCGAAATAGACGAGTTGGCTTCAAATCCATGCGGAACACATGATGTAGTTTCAAATCAATGCGATGTAGCTGGTTTAGATTCAAATCCACGCGAAACAAATGATTTAGCTTCAAATACTTGCGATATAAGTGATATAGCTACAAATGCAGGCGAAACAATCGCTTTAGCTTCAAATCCATGCGAATCACATATTTTAGCTTCAAATTCATGTGAAACACATGGATTAGCTTCAAAATCATGCGAAACAAATGATTTAGATTCAAATACTTGCGATATAAGTGACATTGCTTCAAATGCTGGCGAAATAAACGAGTTAGCTTCAAATAGATGCGAAACACATGATGTAGCTTCAAATCAACGCGATGTAGAAGGTGTAGCAAGTGATTTAACTTCAAATACTTGCGATCTAAGTGGTCTAGTATCAAATGGTTGCGAAATAATCGAGTTAGCTTGAAAACCATGCGAAACCCATGATGTAGCTTCAAATTAATGCGATGTAGATTGTTTAGCTTCAAGTCCATGCGAAACAAATGATTTAGTTTCAAATACTTGCGATATAAGTGATATAGCTTCAAATGTTGGCGAAATAATCGAGTTAGCTTCAAATCGATGCGAAACACATGACGTAGCTTCAAATCAATGCGATGTAGAAGGTTTAGCTACAAATCCATGCGAAACAAATGATTCAGCCTCAAATACTTGCGATATAATTGATATAGTTTCAAATTATGCCGAAATAATCGAGTTAGCTTCAAATCCATGCGAACACATAATGTAGCTTCAAATCAATGCGATGTAGTAGGATTATCTTCAAATCCAGGCGAAACAAATGATTTAGCTTCAAATACTTGTCAAACAAAGGAGTTAGCTTCAAATTCATGCGAAACACATGATGTAGCTTCAAATCAATGCGTTTAGAAGGTTTAGCTTCAAATCCATGCGAATCAAATGATTTAGCTTCAAATACTTGCGATATATGTGATATAGCTTCAAATGCTGGCGAAATAGACGAGTTGGCTTCAAATCCATGCGGAACACATGGTGTAGCTTCAAATCAATGCGATGTAGCTGGTTTAGATTCAAATCCATGCGAAACAAATGATTTAGCTTCAAATACTTGCTATATAATTGACATATTTTCAAATTATGGCGAAATAATCGAGTTACCTTCAAATCAATGCGATGTAGAAGGTTTAGCTTAAAATCCATGCGAATCAAATTATTTAGCTTCAAATACTTGTGATATATGTGATATAGCTTCAAATGCTGGCGAAATAGACGAGTTGGCTTCAAATAAATGCGGAACACATGGTGTACCTTCAAATCAATGCGATGTAGCTGGTTTAGATTCAAATCCATGCGAAACAAATGATTTAGCTTCAAATACTTGCGATATAAGTGATATAGCTTCAAATGCTGGCGAAATAAACGAGTAGCTTCAAATCCTTGCGAAACACATGATGTAGCTTCAAATCAATGCGATGTAGATAGTTTGGCTTCAAATCCACGGGAAAGAAATGATTTAGCTTCAATTACTTGCGATATAAATGATATAGCTTCACATGCTGGCGAAATAACCGAGCTAGCTTGAAATGCATGCGAAACACATAATGTAGGTTCAAATCAAAGCTATGTAGAAGGATTAGTTTCAAATCCATGTCAAAGAAATGATTTTGATTCAAATACTTGTGATTTAAGTGATATAGCTTCAAATGCAGGCCAAAGAAACCCTTTAGCTTCAAATCCATGCGAATCACATAATTTAGCTTCAAATTCATACGACACACATGGTTTTGCTTCAAATTCATGCGAAACAAATGATTTAGTTTCAAATACTTGCGATATAAGTGATATAGCTTCAAATGCTGGCGAAATAATCGAGTTAGCTCCAAATCCATGCGAAACAGATGATGTAGCTTCAAAACAATGCGAAACCCATGATGTAGCTTCAAATTAATGCGATGTAGATTGTTTAGCTTCAAGTCCATGCGAAACAAATGATTAAGTTTCAAATACTTGCGATATAAGTGATATAGCTTCAAATGTTGGCGAAATAATCGAGTTAGCTTCAAATCCATGCGAGACACATGACGTAGCTTCAAATCAATGCGATGTAGAAGGTTTAGCTACAAATCCATGCGAAACAAATGATTCAGCCTCAAATACTTGCGATATAATTGATATAGTTTCAAATTATGCCGAAATAATCGAGTTAGCTTCAAATTCATGCGAATCACCTAATTTAGCTTCAAATTCATGTGAAACACATGGATTAGCTTCAAATTCATGCGAAACAAATGATTTAGATTCAAATACTTGCGATATAAGTGACATAGCTTCAAATGCTGGCGAAATAAACGAGATAGCTTCAAATAGATGCGAAACACATGATGTAGCTTCAAATCAACGCGATGTAGAAGGTGTAGCAAGTGATTTAACTTCAAATACTTGCGATCTAAGTGGTCTAGTATCAAATGGTTGCGAAATAATCGAGTTAGCTTGAAATCCATGCGAGACACATGAAGTAGCTTCAAATCAATGCGATGTAGAAGGTTTAGCTTCAGATCCATACGAAACAAATCATTTAGCTTCAAATACTTGCGATATAAGTGATATAGCTTCAAATGCTGACGAAATGAACGAGTTACATTCAACTCCATGCGACACACATTATATATCTTCAAATCAAAGCGATGTAGATTGTTTAGCTTCAAATGCATGCGGAACAAACGATTTAGCTTCACATACTTGCGATATATGTGATATAGCTTCAAATGCTGGCGAAATAGACGAGTTGGCTTCAAATCCATGCGGAAGACATGATGTAGTTTCAAATCAATGCGATGTAGCTGGTTTAGATTCAAATCCACGCGAAACAAATGATTTAGCTTCAAATACTTGCGATATAAGTGATATAGCTACAAATGCAGGCGAAACAATCGCTTTAGCTTCAAATCCATGCGAATCACATATTTTAGCTTCAAATTCATGTGAAACACATGGATTAGCTTCAAAATCATGCGAAACAAATGATTTAGATTCAAATACTTGCGATATAAGTGACATAGCTTCAAATGCTGGCGAAATAAACGAGTTAGCTTCAAATAGATGCGAAACACATGATGTAGCTTCAAATCAACGCGATGTAGAAGGTGTAGCAAGTGATTTAACTTCAAATACTTGCGATCTAAGTGGTCTAGTATCAAATGGTTGCGAAATAATCGAGTTAGCTTGAAAACCATGCGAAACCCATGATGTAGCTTCAAATTAATGCGATGTAGATTGTTTAGCTTCAAGTCCATGCGAAACAAATGATTTAGTTTCAAATACTTGCGATATAAGTGATATAGCTTCAAATGTTGGCGAAATAATCGAGTTAGCTTCAAATCGATGCGAAACACATGACGTAGCTTCAAATCAATGCGATGTAGAAGGTTTAGCTACAAATCCATGCGAAACAAATGATTCAGCCTCAAATACTTGCGATATAATTGATATAGTTTCAAATTATGCCGAAATAATCGTGTTAGCTTCAAATCCATGCGAACACATAATGTAGCTTCAAATCAATGCGATGTAGTAGGATTATCTTCAAATCCAGGCGAAACAAATGATTTAGCTTCAAATACTTGTCAAACAAAGGAGTTAGCTTCAAATTCATGCGAAACACATGATGTAGCTTCAAATCAATGCGTTTAGAAGGTTTAGCTTCAAATCCATGCGAATCAAATGATTTAGCTTCAAATACTTGCGATATATGTGATATAGCTTCAAATGCTGGCGAAATAAACGAGATAGCTTCAAATAGATGCGAAACACATGATGTAGCTTCAAATCAACGCGATGTAGAAGGTGTAGCAAGTGATTTAACTTCAAATACTTGCGATCTAAGTGGTCTAGTATCAAATGGTTGCGAAATAATCGAGTTAGCTTGAAATCCATGCGAGACACATGAAGTAGCTTCAAATCAATGCGATGTAGAAGGTTTAGCTTCAGATCCATACGAAACAAATGATTTAGCTTCAAATACTTGCGATATAAGTGATATAGCTTCAAATGCTGACGAAATGAACGAGTTACATTCAACTCCATGCGACTCACATTATATATCTTCAAATCAAAGCGATGTAGATTGTTTAGCTTCAAATGCATGCGGAACAAACGATTTAGCTTCACATACTTGCGATATATGTGATATAGCTTCAAATGCTGGCGAAATAGACGAGTTGGCTTCAAATCCATGCGGAAGACATGATGTAGTTTCAAATCAATGCGATGTAGCTGGTTTAGATTCAAATCCATGCGAAACAAATGATTTAGCTTCAAATACTTGCGATATAAGTGATATATCTTCAAATGTTGGCGAAATAATCGAGTTAGCTTCAAATCCATGCGAAACACATGATGTACCTTCAAATCAATGCGATGTTGAAAGTTGAGCTTCAAATCCACGCGAGACAAATGATTTAGCTTCAAATACTTGCGATATAAGTTGTCTAGCATCAAATGCTGGCGAAATAATCGAGTTAGCTTCAAATCCATGCGAATCACATAATGTAGTTTCAAATCAATGCTATGTAGAAGGTTTAACTTCAAATCCATGCGAAACATATGATGTAACTTCGAATCAATGCGATGTAGAAGGTTTGGCTTCAGATCCACGGGAAAGAAATGATTTAGCTTCAAATACTTGCGATATAAATGATATAGCTTCACATGCTGGCGAAATAACCGAGTTAGATTGAAATGCATACGAAACACATGATGTAGGTTCAAATCAAAGCGATGTAGAAGGATTAGTTTCAAATCCATGTCAAACAAATGGTTTTGATTCAAATACTTGTGATTTACGTGATATAGCTTCAAATGCAGGCGAAACAAACGCTTTAGCTTCCAAACCATGCGAATCACATAACTTAGCTTCAAATTCGTGCGAAACACATGGATTAGCTTCAAATTCTTGCGAAACAAATGATTTAGATTCAAATACTTGCGATATAAGTGATATAGCTTCAAATGCTGGCGAAATAAACGAGTTAGATTCAAATCCATGCGAAACACATTATATAGCTTCAAATCAATGCGATGTAGAAGGTTTAGCTTCAAATCAATGCGAATCAAATGATTTAGCTTCAAATACTTGCGATGTAAGTGATATAGCTTCAATTGTAGGCGAAACGAACGAGTTAGCTTCAAATCAATGCGAAACACATGATATACCTTCATATCAATGCGATGTAGATCGTTTAGCTTCAAATCCATGCGAAACAAATGATTTAGCTTCAAATACTTGCGATGTAAGTGATATAGCTTCAATTGTAGGCGAAACGAACGAGTTAGCTTCAAATCAATGCGAAACACATGATATACCTTCATATCAATGCGATGTAGATCGTTTAGCTTCAAATCCATGCGAAACAAATGATTTAGCTTCAAATACTTGCGATATAAGTGATATTGCTTCAAATGCAGGCGAAACGAACGCTTTAGCTTCAAATCCATGCGAATCACATAATTTAGCTTCAAATTTATGCGAAACACATGCTTTAACTTCAAATTCGTGCGAAACAAATGCTTTAGCTTCAAATACTTGCGATATAAGTGATATAGCTTCAAATGCAGGCGAAATGAACGAGTTAGCTTAAAATCCATGCGGATCACATGATGTAGAATCAAATCAATGCGATGTATATGGTTTAGCTTCAAAGCCATGCGAAACAAATGATTTAGATTCAAATATTTGCGATATAAGTGATATTGTTTCAAATGCAGGCGAAACGAACGAGTTAGCTTCAAATCAATGCGAAACACATGATATATCTTCATATCAATGCGATGTAGATTGTTTAGCTTCAAGTCCATGCGAAACAAATGATTTAGCTTCAAAACTTGCGATATAAGTGATATTGCTTCAAATGCAGGCGAAACTAACGCTTTAGCTTCAAATCCATGCGAATCACATAATTTCGCTTCAAATTCATGAGAAACACATGGTTTAGCTTCATATTCATGCGAAACAAATGATTTAGTTTCAAATACTTGCGATATAAGTGATATAGCTTCAAATGCAGGCGAAACAAACGCTTTAGCTTCAAATCCATGCGAATGAAATAATTTAGCTTCAAATTCATGAGAATCACATGGTTTAGCTTCAAATTCATGCGATACAAATGATTTATTTTCAAATACTTGCGATATAAGTGATATAGCTTGAAATGCTGGCGAAATAAACGAGTTAGCTCCAAATCCAGGCGAAACACATGATGTTGCTTCAAATCAATGTGATGTAGATGGTTTAGAATCAAATCCATGCGAAACAAATGATTTAGTTTCAAATACTTGCGATATAAGTGATATAGCTTCAAATGCTGGCGAAATAAACGAGTAGCTTCAAATCCATGCGAAACCCATGATGTAGCTTCAAGTTAATGCGATGTATAAGGTTTAGCTTCAAATCCAAGCGAAACGAATGATTTAGGTTCAAATACTTGCGATATAAGTGATATAGCTTCAAATGCTGGCGAAATAAACGAGTTAGATTCAAATCCATGCGAAACACATTATATAGCTTCAAATCAATGCGATGCAGAAGGTTTAGATTCAAATCCATGCGGAACAAATGATTTAGCTTCAAATACATGCAATATAAGTTGTCTAGCATCAAATGCAGGCGATGTAATCGAGTTAGCTTCAAATCCATACGAAACACATGATGTAGCTTCAAATCAATGCGATGTAGAAGGTTTAGCTTCAAATCCATGCCAATCAAATGATTTAGCTTCAAATACTTGCGATATAAGTGATATTGCTTCAAATGCAGGCGAAACGAACGCTTTAGCTTCAAATCCATGCGAAACAAATGATTTAGCTTCAAATACTTGCGATGTAAGTGATATAGCTTCAATTGTAGGCGAAACGAACGAGTTAGCTTCAAATCAATGCGGAACACATGATATACCTTCATATCAATGCGATGTATATTGCTTAGCTTCAAATCCATGCGAAACAATTGATTTAGCTTCAAATACTTGCGATATATGTGATATAGCTTCTAATGCAGGCGAAACAATCGCTTTAGCTTCAAATCCATGCGAATCACATAATTTAGCTTCAAATTCATGTGAAACACATGGTTTAGCTTCAAATTCATGCGAAACAAATGATTTAGATTCAAGTACTTGCGATATAAGTGACATAGCTTGAAATGATGGCGAAATAAACGAGTTAGCTACAAATCCATGCGAAACACATGATGTAGCTTCAAATCAATGCGTTGTATAAGGTTTAGCTTCAAATCCAAGCGTAACGAATGATTTAGCTTCAAATACTTGCGATATAAGTGATATTGCTTCAAATGCAGGCGAAACGAACGCTTTAGCTTCAAATCCATGCGATACAAATGATTTAGCTTCAAATACTTGCGATGTAAGTGATATAGCTTCAATTGTACACGAAACGAACGAGTTAGCTTCAAATCAATGCGAAACACATGATATACCTTCATATCAATGCGATGTAGATTGTTTAGCTTCAAATCCATGCGAAACAAATGATTTAGCTTCAAATACTTGCGATATAAGTGATATTGCTTCAAATGCAGGCGAAACGAACGCTTTAGCTTCAAATCCATGCGAATCACATAATTTAGCTTCAAATTTATGCGAAACACATGCTTTAACTTCAAATTCGTGCGAAACAAATGCTTTAGCTTCAAATACTTGCGATATAAGTGATATAGCTTCAAATGCAGGCGAAATGAACGAGTTAGCTTAAAATCCATGCGGATCACATGATGTAGAATCAAATCAATGCGATGTATATGGTTTAGCTTCAAAGCCATGCGAAACAAATGATTTAGATTCAAATATTTGCGATATAAGTGATATTGTTTCAAATGCAGGCGAAACGAACGAGTTAGCTTCAAATCAATGCGAAACACATGATATATCTTCATATCAATGCGATGTAGATTGTTTAGCTTTAAGTCCATGCGAAACAAATGATTTAGCTTCAAAACTTGCGATATAAGTGATATTGCTTCAAATGCAGGCGAAACTAACGCTTTAGCTTCAAATCCATGCGAATCACATAATTTCGCTTCAAATTCATGAGAAACACATGGTTTAGCTTCATATTCATGCGAAACAAATGATTTAGTTTCAAATACTTGCGATATAAGTGATATAGCTTCAAATGCAGGCGAAACAAACGCTTTAGCTTCAAATCATGCGAATGAAATAATTTAGCTTCAAATTCATGAGAATCACATGGTTTAGCTTCAAATTCATGCGATACAAATGATTTATTTTCAAATACTTGCGATATAAGTGATATAGCTTGAAATGCTGGCGAAATAAACGAGTTAGCTCCAAATCCAGGCGAAACACATGATGTTGCTTCAAATCAATGTGATGTAGATGGTTTAGAATCAAATCCATGCGAAACAAATGATTTAGTTTCAAATACTTGCGATATAAGTGATATAGCTTCAAATGCTGGCGAAATAAACGAGTAGCTTCAAATCCATGCGAAACCCATGATGTAGCTTCAAGTTAATGCGATGTATAAGGTTTAGCTTCAAATCCAAGCGAAACGAATGATTTAGGTTCAAATACTTGCGATATAAGTGATATAGCTTCAAATGCTGGCGAAATAAACGAGTTAGATTCAAATCCATGCGAAACACATTATATAGCTTCAAATCAATGCGATGCAGAAGGTTTAGATTCAAATCCATGCGGAACAAATGATTTAGCTTCAAATACATGCAATATAAGTTGTCTAGCATCAAATGCAGGCGATGTAATCGAGTTAGCTTCAAATCCATACGAAACACATGATGTAGCTTCAAATCAATGCGATGTAGAAGGTTTAGCTTCAAATCCATGCCAATCAAATGATTTAGCTTCAAATACTTGCGATATAAGTGATATTGCTTCAAATGCAGGCGAAACGAACGCTTTAGCTTCAAATCCATGCGAAACAAATGATTTAGCTTCAAATACTTGCGATGTAAGTGATATAGCTTCAATTGTAGGCGAAACGAACGAGTTAGCTTCAAATCAATGCGGAACACATGATATACCTTCATATCAATGCGATGTATATTGCTTAGCTTCAAATCCATGCGAAACAATTGATTTAGCTTCAAATACTTGCGATATATGTGATATAGCTTCTAATGCAGGCGAAACAATCGCTTTAGCTTCAAATCCATGCGAATCACATAATTTAGCTTCAAATTCATGTGAAACACATGGTTTAGCTTCAAATTCATGCGAAACAAATGATTTAGATTCAAGTACTTGCGATATAAGTGACATAGCTTGAAATGATGGCGAAATAAACGAGTTAGCTACAAATCCATGCGAAACACATGATGTAGCTTCAAATCAATGCGTTGTATAAGGTTTAGCTTCAAATCCAAGCGTAACGAATGATTAGCTTCAAATACTTGCGATATAAGTGATATTGCTTCAAATGCAGGCGAAACGAACGCTTTAGCTTCAAATCCATGCGATACAAATGATTTAGCTTCAAATACTTGCGATGTAAGTGATATAGCTTCAATTGTACACGAAACGAACGAGTTAGCTTCAAATCAATGCGAAACACATGATATACCTTCATATCAATGCGATGTAGATTGTTTAGCTTCAAATCCATGCGAATCAAATGATTTAGCTTCAAATACTTGCGATATAAGTGATATTGCTTCAAATGCAGGCGAAACGAACGCTTGAGCTTCAAATCCATGCGAATCACATAATTTAGCTTCAAATTCATGTGAAACACATGGTTTAGCTTCAAATTCATGCGAGACAAATGATTTAGATTCAAATACTTGCGATATAAGTGACATAGCTTCAAATGCTGGCGAAATAAACGAGTTAGCTACAAATCCATGCGAAACACATGATGTAGCTTCAAATCAATGCGATGTAGAAGGTGTAGCTTCAAATCCATGTGTAGCAAATGATTTAACTTCAAATACTTGCGATCTATGTGGTCTAGTATCAAATGCTTGCGAAATAACGAGTTAGCTCCAAATCCATGCGAAACACATGATGTAGCTTCAAATCAATGCGATGTAGATGGTTTAGAATCAAATCCATGCGAACAAATGATTTAGTTTCAAATACTTGCGATATAAGTGATATAGCTTCAAATGCTGGCGTAATAAACGAGTAGCTTCAAATCCATGCGAAACCCATGATGTAGCTTCAAATTAATGCGATGTAGAAGGTTTAGCTTCAAATCCATGCGAAGCAAATGATTTAGCTTCAAATATATGCGATTTAAGTGATATAGCTTCAATTGCAGGCGAAACGAACGAGTTAGCTTCAAATCAATGCGAAACACATGATATACCTTCATATCAATACGATGTAGATTGTTTAGCTTCAAATCCATGCGAAACAAATGATTTAGCTTCAAATACTTGCGATATAAGTGACATAGCTTCAAATGCAGGCGAAACAAACGCTTTAGCTTCAAATCCATGCGAATCACATAATTTAGCATCAAATTCATGAGAAACACATGGTTTAGCTTCAAATTCATGCGAACAAATGATTTAGATTCAAATACTTGCGATATAAGTGACATAGCTTCAAATGATGGCGAAATAAACGAGTTAGCTACAAATCCGTGCGAAACACATGATGTAGCTTCAAATCAATGCGATGTAGAAGGTTTAGCTTCAAATCCATGCGAAACAAATGATTTAGCTTCAAATACTTGCGATATAAGTGACATAGCTTCAAATGCAGGCGAAACAAACGCTTTAGCTTCAAATCCTTGCGAATCACATAATTTAGTTTCAAATTCATGAGAAAACATATGGTTTAGCTTCAAATTCATGCGAAACAAATGATTTAGATTCAAATACTTGCGATATAAGTGACATAGCTTCAAATGCTGGCGAAATAAACGAGTTAGCTACAAATCCATGCGAAACACATGATGTAGCCTCAAATCAATGCGTTGTATAAGGTTTAGCTTCAAATCCAAGCGTAACGAATGATTTAGCTTCAAATACTTGCGATATAAGTTGTCTAGCATCAAATGCTGGCGAAATAATCGAGTTAGCTTCAAATCCATGCGAATCACATAATGTAGTTTCAAATCAATGCTATGTAGAAGGTTTAACTTCAAATCCATGCGAAACATATGATGTAACTTCGAATCAATGCGATGTAGAAGGTTTGGCTTCAGATCCACGGGAAAGAAATGATTTAGCTTCAAATACTTGCGATATAAATGATATAGCTTCACATGCTGGCGAAATAACCGAGTTAGATTGAAATGCATTACGAAACACATGATGTAGGTTCAAATCAAAGCGATGTAGAAGGATTAGTTTCAAATCCATGTCAAACAAATGGTTTTGATTCAAATACTTGTGATTTACGTGATATAGCTTCAAATGCAGGCGAAACAAACGCTTTAGCTTCCAAACCATGCGAATCACATAATTTAGCTTCAAATTCGTGCGAAACACATGGTATAGCTTCAAATTCTTGCGAAACAAATGATTTAGTTTCAAATACTTGCGATATAAGTGATATAGCTTCAAATGCTGGCGATGTAATCGAGTTAGCTTCAAATCCATGCGAATCACATAATTTAGCTTCAAATTCATGTGAAACACATGGATTAGCTTCAAATTTATGCGAAACAAATGATTTAGATTCAAATACTTGCGATATAAGTGATATTGCTTCAAATGCAGGCGAAACTAACGCTTTAGCTTCAAATCCATGCGAATCACATAATTTCGCTTCAAATT